>NC_135500.1:186514668-186634668 GCF_052857255.1 Amblyomma americanum | reverse complement strand
GTACATTCGTTTCAGTGACACTGAAAGCAAGGACTCAGCATTAAAGGGAACCAGAAAGAAACTAACAGCAAACTATGCCTCATGCATGAGCCCCATAAACAAAGACAATCACATATATTAGAAGACCAATGACTTGGAAGAAAGCATGAACTACCGGGTGGAAAGTGTGCTGAAAAACAATACATAAAACGCGTAGAATCTGTCGCACGTAAAATGGACTAAATCCGGGACACAAGAGCTCACAGGTAGAAAAAGTTTGATCACATCACATCGAGTTTAAAAGACGAATCATACACAAAAAAGTAAGCACATTTGAAAGTGGAGTTTATAAAGCCTAGCGGAATAAATTATTGGCAATCCTTAATACATTCGAGCAAGCAAAGCCAACTGAGCTCATTGCATTGTGAAGCTAAAGGCTCCACCTCCTTCGTCCAAAGCCAGTTTCCCAATCTACCGCATGCGCGCGCTGTCCGCGACTTGTTTCATTACTTTCACGAGAGACCCTGTATTAGCGCGTTGCCTTTATGATACAAATAGATGTTCATAGTCATCAGCAGCCTCCTAACTAAGCTCCCTTCAGGGCAAAGGCTCTCCCATGTCTCTCCTATTTACTCTGTCCTGTGCCACCTGCGGTCACCACATCCCCGCAAATTTCTCAATCTGAACCGCCTATACCTAACTTCCTGCCGCTGCCGCTACGACGACGACGACGACGACGACGACGACGACGACGACGACGACTACTACTACTACTACTACTACTACTACTACTACTACTACTACTACTACTACTAATAATAATAATCCTCTATTTGCGCCATATAATATGACACAGGAAAACCGCCAGAAAAGCTGCCGCATAGGAAGCCAGATAAGGCTGCCGGCCTCCCTATACACTTCACAACCAGGCATGTCACAATACATACAAAGAAAGGAAGAAACTGCAGGAACTAAGATACTGCAGATAAATAACTACATAAATAAAACGCAAGTTTATACCGAAGAATGCACGATCGTTTTCATTTTCTGGCTATTTTGTATCAACAAACGGACGCTGTGTCCGCTGTCCGCTCCGCTACCCTTAACGGCCATCGGTACTTAAATGAAGGCCACTTGCTTAAACACAAATTGTTTTTCTTACACTGGAGAAAACAATGTTCAACAAATTTTTATATAAAATAAGGCTTTGTCTGCTTGAGTCGTACCCGATTGCTTAAATTTTGAGCATCTAAATATATCATAAAGACAATGCAGCCAATACACGCGGGCTAGTTTCTTTTTTCATGCATTCCCTTGCGCCAAACAAAATTTTACCGCACTTACCACACCGATGCACGAGCGTTAAACAAACTCGCCGTCAAGTAAAGCGCGAATTACGGCGGTCACGCAGACTGAAAATGGCGTCATTCCTTGCGACGCAATAAGCGCACGCCGCCAAAGGCCAACTTTTCTGCACGTGCATGAAGCATGAAAAGCGCTTGTGGCAAGCAGTGGATGGACACGCCGCGGTGGCTCAGTGGCTATAGGGCGCTCGACTGCTGATCCGTAGTTCCCGGGTTCGAACCCGGCCGCGGCGGCTGCGTTTTATGCGCCCGTGTGCTGTGCGATGTCAGTGCACGTTACAGATCCCCAGGTGGTGGAAATTATTCCGGAGCCCTCCACTACTGCACCTCTTTCTTCCTTTCCTCTCTCATTCCTCCTTTGTCTTTTCCCTTACGCGTGGTTCAGGTGTCCAACGATATATGAGACAGATACTGTGCCCATTTCCTTTCCCCCAAACCAATTATTATTATTATTATTATTATTATTATTATTATTATTATTATTATTATTATTATTATTATTAAGCATTGATGGTAGCCGCGCGGTTTTTTCTGGTGCTGGTGATAGACAAGCATCAGATCATCGAGATGGGTAAGCCGGAAGTGCCGACGCCCGTAAGCTCTCTGCTGCCCATCAGCTGATAGAGCGCGCTAGCAAGAAGTTTTCCCCAGTTTGGCCACCGCTTACTCACGAGCTCCGTTTTACTTTTGGTGCACCTGTACTGCAAAACTTTCCTGACTTTGCATATAAGTGCGGATGCAAGCTAAAGAAAATTGAATGATCGTTTGAATATGCGTTGTTTACGGCTTCATTTCAGTAAGTAGACATTATTAGCTGCCGCGGTGGCTCAGTGGTTATGACGCTTGGCTGCTGGCTCGAAATTCGCGGGTTTGATTCCGGCAGCGGTGTCGAATTTCGATGGAGGTGACATTCTAGAGGCGCGTTTACTGTGCTATGTTAAAGAACGCCAGGTGGTCGAAAATTTCAGGAGCCCTTCACTACGGCGTCCTCGTAGCCTGAGTCCGCTTTGAGACGTTAAACATTCCTAAATCTAAAAATCGGACCTTATTAGGCTGCAACAGCTTTGATTGCCCATGTCTTACTACTCAGTGCTCAGGTCGAGTGCACTTGTTCGCTTATACTGTATACGTCTTCTCTACATTTAACCTTCCGCACTCTCGGAAGCAAGCCTCTGAAAAGCCCTGCACGTAAATACGTCATCGAAGTCTGCCTCTTACTCGTTCCTCAATGTCTACTTCCATTTTTTGTTGTCACTGTGACTGTTTATTCTGCCATATGCGATATACTACTTGGCCTGAATGTGCGATCATTCGGCAGAAGCAGCAACTCGATCCCGAGAGAACTTCGTTGTTTTCCCGGGAAACTTTCGAGCCTAGAGAATTATGAGACGCTCTATATTTCAAACTCCATAAGAAGAAAAAACGCGCATATCGAAATACTACCCAGAACTTCAGCATAAATCAGCGATAGAAACAAAAGCAAAAAAACAGTGCCCAAGCAAATATGGAAGATTTTTCTGATGTTGCTGAAGATTTTCGTAATCACTGCGAGTTTCGCTCATGCATGCGGGCACGCCCCGTGTGCCGCATCAGAACTTGTCTGACGGTTCGACCCAGACTCCCCGTTTACCCGTCTGCCTCGCGTGCGGTATTGAAGAGGCACGTTAGGTCCCCAGGGTGTATCCAAATATCCGCTCAAGCCAGGATTTCTTTGTGCAGGGCGCGCATATATAGAGTTCTCAGAAAGATTTTTTTTGCCCTTTGGGTGTTGTTACTGAGTGGTTCTGCGTTCTAACTTTTTCTTTTGTTTCAAAGACCAAAATCGGAGAAGAAAAGAGACTCAAGGCAGGAGTAATGTTTTCGATAGGGCTGTACCCAATTTTTTCTGAGACAAAAGCTTATTTGTTTTCTGTGCGCGAAGTGATGCTGTTTTGCTTTGAGCGTGGTACGATGAACGTGGATGGTTGTTTGTTTATCATTCAGGAGCAAAATAAGAAATGACTGGCCAAATGCAGCCCGGTTATTAGCGGGGAACTCCACAGACTGCATGAAAGGCTTTGGTGAAACACTAGCAATTACGGAAATATGGGATGCAAAAAAAATAAGTACAGGATTTGAGAAACAGGCACATTGCTGTCTAAAGTGCATAAAAATATACTTCGCACAAAGTTTTACTAAATATGACAACTGCAACATTTTATGTGGACTATTTGTGTTACGTAAATGCTCAAGTTTTCTTAAATTTTCTACAAGTAATCAGTTGTACGTGGCATGTAAAGAACACAAACCCTGTGTACTGCCAGTAAAGCATCCATGGCCGCCATGAACTATCACAAGCAGAAGCATGCCTGTACTTGCTGACTAGTTTATGAGTCAGTGAATTTCTTGGGACGCAGCAGCAAAGACAGGACTGAATAATTATTATCGGAAAAAATAAATAAACAGTGACAAGGACGAAAAAAGATAGTTTTTTTCGACCTGTAATAACGGACCAAGTGATTTGGTAAATGGCAGGAAGAAGATCATAAAAGTGTAAAGCATAAATCTCATGTCGCCTTCTCGGACCTCAAGGCGGGCGTGGTACACAATGGCCCGATTGCGTCGACTGTGGTCGCTTCGTAGGGGGGGGGGGGGGGGGGGGGGGGAAGAGGGGGATATTATGCGAGTAACAGAGAAAGAAAAAAATTGCAAGGACTAATGCTTTCCCATCTTGAGGCAACGAAATTGCGGAGAAGCGAATAGGTGGAAGCTGTGAGTAGAGACACGCTAGAAAAAAAAAAGCCAAACACATTTAGCAGGCGCAGGCTGGAAATTCAGACAGAAAATAAGAGTACCAGGGGATGCTGGTAGCACCATTAGCTAAACCCAAACACGGAGCGTGAAAGGCGTCCCGCGTTCCGAAATAATGGGACGCAAGACGCACCATAGAACGGAACGAGTAAAGCGAATCCCGACCTGGAGGCGGTTTTCGGGGTGTGGGGTTATGATCGTAGAGCGGCTGCTTCTATCGTTGCCGCTGTCATTCAGTAGCAGCAAATTTAGGACAGAGATCAAGTCCGACATTTATCGTTTTTGTTGAGAAAAAAGTTTTCTGGTTACTCCCCAGTGTTACGACCATAGCACCTTTCTCCCACTAGGCAAGTGGACTAGTTTTAAGATAACGCAAGGGTGACGTTCAGAAAATATGAGGTTTCTTCGTTTACGGTGAATATATTTACACCCAGAGACATGCTTTGCAACTAGGAGACGACTTCAAGGTAGGTTAGCACTGAACATCTTGATATCGTTATCATTATCATCAACCTGACCACGCTCACTGCAGTGCAAAGGCCTCTCCCATGTCTATCCAAATAACCCTGTACTTTGCCAGCTGCGCCCACTGTATGCCCGCACACTTCTAATCTCATCCGCCCACCTAACTTTCTGCCGCCCCTGCTACGCTTTGCCTTCCCTTGGAATCCACTCCGTTACTCTCAACCAGCGGTCATCTTGCCTTTTCATTACATGCCCAGCCCAAGCTCGTTTCTTCCACTTGATTTCGACGATTTCGACAAGGATGCAATTAACCCACGTTTGTTCAACGAGCCATTCAAACAATTTTATTCAAGGATGGTAACTGTAACAAGTTAAAGCTCATATAGTACCGGCACTACACGTGAGGCCCCACGCAACTTAGGTTAATGCGGCGAGTTGGGCGTGTTGGTACATGCTTTTCCAGACAACTTAGGTACTTCGCTATGAAGCCCCTTCCGACAACCGTCTTTGATTCCTCACTTGCTGCTTTTCTGCATGCCTTATTCATGCTTAATGATCAGGAAAAGCTGACGTATTTAGCTATTCATTGTTTCCGTTGCTATATTATCCAAGTATCGCACCCTGTGTAGGGCAAATATAGCTTCTTGAATCTCCTCGCAATTGGATTTGAATTGTCAAACCTTGACAACACCACCGAGGCTACAAGCACCCGCAGGTTCAAGACTGCGCAACACCATGGGGTCTACAACCTCCTTAGGAAGTTCAGCCCTCTATCGTTCCCTCAGGAGGCCGTAGCTAGTTCTCAAACAAGTTCTTGGAATACAGAGCATCTAAACATCAGTTTCTAAAGTGAGCTAACTTGAGCTCTTTGCCTGAAGATAAAGCTAACTTGAGCTAAAGTGAGCTCTTAGATATGCTAACTTGGAAATATGGAATTCATAAAATATATGGCGCGTAAAGAAAGGAAGAAAAGCTTCAATACCACAGAGCTCCTTTACTTATAGAAAAACTCAAAACTCTTTTCACAGCCGCATAGAATCTGTGCAGGCAGGCAGAGGAAAATAAGAGAATTGACAAAGAAGAAATGCAAAGACATCCGTAGGATGGTTGCCTACGTCATGTCATAATAAAGGAAAATGATCAAACGTGTTCTCATCGAATATTTTCTGCTTAACTCAATCCTCAGATCTGACCATTTCAACAACAAACACGTGGTCACCCTTTTGATAAATACATCAGAAGCCATTGAAAGATGCCGCCGCGGTAGCTCAGCGGTTATGACGCTCGGCTGCTGACCCAAAAGACGCGGGTTCGATTATTAGTGCGGCAGTCGAATTTCGATGGAGGCGAAATTCTGGAGGCCCGTGTACTGTGAGATGTCAGTGCACGTTAATGAACCCCTGGTGGTCGATATTTCCGGAGCCCTTTACTAAAGCATCCCTCATAGCATAAGTCGCTTTGAGACACTAAACCCCTATAAACCAAGCCAAACCAAACCATTGAACTATGCAGCGATGCAAATGGTTTCAGAGAGCCGACATTTTTGTCTTGGCTAGACCCGAAAAAAAAAATCTAAGAATCATTTAAGTATAAAGCGCCATGGTAGAATACCGCGCAAAGAAAAAAAAGAAGTTACTAAGGCCACTTAATAGGCCACTTAATACTGCTTACGTGCTTTGAAGGCGAAAGCATTCACTCATCGTGACCTCTGTTGCGAGGTTCATTAAAGATTCCTTCTTTGCTAATAATACACCTCCTCATTAGCATACAGTCGTAAGGCAACGCACACACTAGGTTCACCTTCGTTCGCCAAGAAGCATCGCGGTTTCGTGGTGTATGGGTTGTGCGCTCACCTCGCAATCTGAACGTCCTTGGTTTCCTTCCCAGCAGCTTCCGAAGAAATATCGTTATTCTTTGCTGTAGTCCTCCCTATCTTATGGTCTACTGCTGATGTCATGCGGGAGCATGGTGACTGTGATGTCACTGAGGAATTTCATGCATGGACGGCGATGCTCGCTGGATTTTATGCTAAGGGAACATGCATGGTGTTTGACATGAGACTTTAGAAAATCTAAAAAAAATAGGATTTTTCAGTTAGAGGAGGGCTTTTATCAGCACAGCATTGTCAGCTGTATAGTACATCAGAATATAGCTAAACCGCGCTAACTAGTAGGCTGCATTACCAAAATTTAATAGTTAACTTTTTAACTATTACCATTAGACTCCTTAATAAATGACAGGCGTCTAGACCCACCGTATGTAATATTCATATCAGTTTCTAGGATTTCGAAAGCGCAGATACCCTCGGCGCTGTGGCCCAACAAACTCTGGCTACTTTGCGCCAAAATACATGCGCCTTCGAGAAGCTTGCAGGAGAAGCAACCCCTCCAGTGCACGTTACTCGTCGAAATAGCCAAGATTTTTAGGGCCACAGGGCCGAGATAACAGCGTTTTAGAAATTATAAATCTGATATACACATCACTTACGTCGGGCTACATGCCACTTAATAATTAAGGAGCCTAATAGTAATAGTTAAAAGCTAACTATTCAATATTGGTTAAGAAGACTGCTGTTAAGCACGCCTTAGCTGTATTGTGATGTACTGCACCGCTGACAACGCTATGCCGAAAAAGCGCTCTTTTAACTCAAAAAGCCATATTTTAAAATATTGTGTAAAGTCTTACGTGAAACATCCTGTATAATGCTTTCGCGATAATAATGTCGTGCGCCTGCCTACCTACACTGCCCACCGTAAAAATGTTAGAATATATATTGCAGCTAATTCGGTTTAGATCCTAGTTAGAGCTTCATGTAACAATATGGATAAGAAAAAACCTGAGCCGTGTTGGACATTAGTTACCAAATACACGACCGGCATCAGCAGGCAGCATGTGAAAGGCCTTTTGTGTTGCGTGTGGGCTACATTTAGGAGGCGGTGCTATTTTGTTAGAGTCATTCAATATGCAGGCGAACAGTTCGCCCCGCCCGGAACTTGATAGCCCGCGAGCTTTTAATCACCATTGCAAATGAGGTCCCATGCGTAGACTAGCCGCAACATCTGACGTCCGAAGAAACACTTCCGGGTTCACAAAAATGTTTGTGCTTTTTTGGCACTTGTTTTGGCACACCCGTCGCTGTTCACATCCTACATTAACTTGTATGAAAATGAAAAATGCGTACCGGTAACCGCGATGATTAGACAGCTATGTTGTTTTTATGTTGAGTACCTCGATGCGAATTCAACACCCACCGGCGGGCGCCGCGCTTCGATGGAGGCGAAATGCAAGGACACCAGTGGAAGGGGATTTCGCCACACGGTGGAGAGTTTGAAGTTGTTGATATTTTCCAAAAAATTTCGCAACCTCGTCTTTCATCGCCGTGTCTTTCGACTTCAAAAATTTCTTGCTGATAAATTAATAGTTTCGTGACCAGTATATCAAAGGAGACAGACAATTCTGATTAAAAGCTCGCAGATAGGATGAGCAAGTAGAGTTTCGATTCATCTTGCTTGAGCAAGAGCAGCATTAGAAAACAAAAGAGTATATATAAAAACCGAAAAAAATTAAGTTTATTTCTTTAGTCTCGTTGGCATGTCCTTTCACGCTAACAGCGGGAAAAGTTTTTCAGACATTCGAAGAAACGTCGTTTTGGTTACCCGCGAAAATTATGCTGACTCGTGGGGTACCTCCATAGACAGCTTTGTTTTTCTTTTCTACATTAATAATTGCACCCCTGCATTGTGAAATTGAGAGGTGCTATACGCATGCAGTCCACCCTGTCACCGAGTGTGTGCTTCGGAGATGAGGAAAATTAGTTTTTTTTTCTATGCTGCACACACCAGTGAAATTTTTCCTCCGGCATCGAAAGCCCAACTTTTCAATGAGTAATCAGTACATTCCTTAACAGGGCTTTGAAACACACCGTGAGCGTAGCTACTTAACAGACTCAAGGTATAGAGTGCGCCTCCGTAAGAATCTCAAGCAAGCTACACGGCTTAAAGCGACGCCTAGCGATCAAACAAAGCGCTGAAGTAATATCACCTTAATATATGACGAGTGATCTATCATCGCCCTTATTTCGTTATTAGCCGTGTAAAAATGAATGGGACGCATTGCAGCGCGCCGCACTCACACTGTATTGTATCGCATTAGTTTCCAAGCGCATGGCGTGCGTGCAAATACTGGGAAAAGGCGCCAACAAGCGCATCACATCAGTGCGTAAAAGCGGACGGGGAGTTATAAGGGCAGTTACTCGCTACGTTACAGTTTCTTGCCCACCGGACCCGTCGTTAAATAATACGCAGGCAGTCGTGTGGCGATGACTTCAAACATACACGTAGTTACACCCGATCCTGGTGAACCATATGTTCCCGGATGAGACGAGTGTACGCACTGCGGGCTCAGAGGGTTCCTCGTCCATATAATCTGGGAATGCCCAAATTCTTCTGGGAGGGCAGTAAATATTGATTGTGAAGAATCCTGGAAGACCCTGCTACGTAGTTCGGACCCTGAGCTCAAGCTCTGCCTCGTCCGAATGGCTGAAGAGGCCGCCGGGACACGAGACCGCCCGTCCAGCATCTAAAGCGGTGCCTCCTGCCTCCACGGCGTGGTGCCGAGGAGGGGGGGGGGGGGGGGGGTGACCACCGTTTCTGTTTGACAATACAAGTTCTTTCCTTCTCCTTCTCTCTACATTTAAGTGTTTAACTACCCCATCATGGGAGAGAGTAAGAATGCTGAAAGCTTGCATGGTCTCTCCTCCGAGATTTATCACGTTTCGTTAGAGCCATGAGGCACTGCCGCCTTCACGTGAGAGATGGCGCGCTGCATGAAAATATCAGTCAGAAGCAACGCCTGAGAAACAGCATGCACGTAGTTCATTGGGCGGTTTGGGTCGTAAAGAATCGACAAACATCCTCTCGTTTTTATGCTTAGTAAACTTGATGAGGACACGTGAACGCGAAATGAAGGACTGTGGTTCAAGCCCCTGTGCTAAAAATGTGTGCGTGTCCTGTGTGCGTGTGTCCGTTTTGGGCTAGTCCAACTCAAGCAATCGCGGAAGAAATAAGCTCTGAGAAGCAGTGACAGCGCTTGGGCGTGGCCGTGAGGCCATCGTGATGGCTGTTATGAATATCTTATGAGGACAAAAATTGAAGATGGCGTCGCCGGCGGCAGTTTTTCAAGTAGAGAGAAGCCCAGGTGTGGCCGCCTTCTCTTTTGGGCACTATCGTTTATATAAGAAGGTTGTGAAAACATTTAAAGAGTGATAAATGGAAAGGGTAGTGGATTTTATTTGTAGTAGAGTTGTGACGGTGTTCGCTGTAGGAAACAACCTCACGTCATCAAAGGAGGGGTAAGAAAGAGGACGCAAAGTTCGCGACAGGTTTCTGTAAGTATATACATAGTAGAGTCCGCAAGTCCACGAGACAGGACTGCGGTCACTGGGGTTGTGCGAATATTCGATATGTTCGAACAGCAGATCGAATATTATCTTGTTCGGTTGGATGAATGAATCAAATGATGCATATTAACAATTATACCAAACGAAACGTATATGGTCTCAAGTTTTTGAATTACCTTCGAAAAATCGGAACGAGGTTCGAATAAGGCACGCCGTATTTTTCTTCTGTGAATGTTTCAAAAGCAGGGCCCATTTTGGTGCTGCAGACTATGCTACGGCGATCGGCTTGCGCGGCAGGAGCATTTAAGCCCCAGGACGCGGTGCTTTCATGTGGCGGAGTTCATAATGAACATAATCCCTAGCAGCACAGCTAATCTACCCAATATTTGAAATGTATTGTCAAAGGTCGGTCCTACAAGGACCACAGTGAAATTATCCATTTGCAGTATTGGGTCAATTACCTGTGCTGCTCGGAATGACCTCAGACTGGCTAATGCGGCAGAGCTCAAGCAGGTTCAGCAAACCATTTCTTTAAGGCGGATCTTAGAATTCAGTTTTATGCGTATCCCTCAGCCCGCAAATTTTGTGGCACTAGTTATTTCGCTATTGCCTCCAACTATTTCCTCTAGGTGCTGCATGCAACAGCGGTAGTATGCTGACTTTGTGTTTCGTAACCCATCTCCCCCCTCCCACAGTGCAGACTATTGCTGCGTCGTTTGACAACTATAGCTATAACTCCAAAAGTTATTACGTCGTACAACAGCGATGCCGGTAGCTTGAAAGTTTCACAGAGTTTTTCGTTTCGTACAATTATTGGGACAAGTACTAAATATTTCACAAAATATTCAATCATTTTCGAGCTGCACTGTATGTTTTAAAGTCGGCAGCTAAGCTACACTTTTCGCATTTTAATTGGTTCTGAAAAAGCGCTGCTAGAACACCCATAACAGCCGCGTATAATCGCTGATTGAGCTTTGTTATAGGAAGTATAAACTACAAATGCCTTGTGAGCTGTCCATGACACTGTGATCAGCATAAATGATTCGCCAGTAGTAGCTTGAAGCTTCTGTGGACATAAGGATGCATACTAACTTTCTGCTCATTCGTAAACCCAAGGTAAAAGAAGTTTCTACATTAGTTTAAATTTACGCAGATTTCAAACGCACCTAAGTAAAATAGAAAAAATAATGAGGCGAATAAATCCGTCCATAGAAAGCCACCGAGTCTATTAGGCTGTCTTGGGCCAACCAAAGAGGGCGAACAGCCACACCTTGTTCCAAAGGCCACTTTTTCTTTGTACAGTACTGCATAGAGAAAAATGAACTTATTGCATTCCTGGAAACAGAAAGTCATTATGTGTTCTTGGAACAAATCACTTTCTCAAAACTAATTTAAAGAAACAAAAAAGTGCACAAAAGAACCAGAGACAGATTACCTAAGTTCGAGGAGAACTGCCACCCTCTCGCTCTTCAAAACACTTTCAAGCAGTCCCTGTCCTAAATGCCATCTCGAAACAACCCTTACGTTTTGCGTTTAAAAACTCAGAGTTTCTCTCTATGAGTCTGCTTAGTTTTCAGTATGAAAAGTGAAGTTGGAAAAAGGGAAAAGCAAAGTAGTGGTGGTATGGTTCGTCTAAAACTTACTTATTCTGCTTTTGTCGTGCGTGGGAGCATGGAATTGAAATTTTTTCGAACTGGTTGGAGAAAAGAAGTAGCAAAAGGCGTATAAACCGGGAACTCCAAAGCTTTTCCTTCCGGTTTTCCAAACGATGCTTCCCTAAATTTAGACAAAGTTTTCTGAAAAGAGCGGCGCGGTGTGTACTTTATGAGGGAAGTACCTAAACTTCGCACTGTATTTTCAATTTGTTCTTGCCTTCCCGTCGAAGGGAAAAAAATGTGTTTCTGAACAGCTGCCTACAACAAATAGGGACGTAGGACTGCGCCTCGGGACAGACCGATGCCTCCTAGCGAAGTCGAAAGAAAGAAGAGTGCAACTAAAATGGCTACCACTCATGTTTTTCACAAACTTTATTCCTGTCTCTTCCGCGTTGTCCACGCGTTGTTTAGCGACAGCTTGTTCGAAGTTCCTACCAGGCCGTGTACGTCGCCTTTGGCGCTTACAGAATAGCGAGTTCACGTTAGTGCTTCCGGAACCCTGAGTAATATCCTCTGCGAACCAGACCGTTCTTAACGCCACTAAGTGAAGAATGGAAGCCGAAGAATACACCAGAACGTAAAAAAAACGAGAAGAAACATTTGATCTCTTGCTTGCTGAGGTAAGCGCCCCTCCACACTTTCGCCGCATCGTCCTATCGAATCTCTCCTCTCAAATAGCCGCGGCGACCATTGAGTGCTAATTAACTGTGATATCAGGAGCGTCTCTTAGATGCTAGCTGTGTAGCTACGCCAGGCCCGAAACTATACACATGCCAACTTGCCAGAGAAAAGCACCACATAAAAATTAGCTTAGAATACTGCGCAAGCGAAAAAAAAAAATACTGGCAGGACGGTTACCACTGTGTACCGAGAGATTCAGCGGCAGTTGCTGCGGTATTACTCTCCCTCTTCCTTCCATGGTAACCACTCTCCGAGTTCTTCTAGTGACAACCACCCTCCGGTAGAGCATTCCTCAATTCTCACTATAACCTCCACTATCCGCAGTAACCACCCTCTGAATGATCCCCGCAGTAATATACCTTCCGGATGGTCACCGCAGTAACCACCCTCTGGATAATTCCTGCAGTAATCACCTTCCCAATGATCCCCGCAGTAAACACCCTCCTGATGATTCCAGCAGTAAACACCCGCCGAATGATCCCCGCAGTAATATACCTTCCCGATGGTCTCCGCAGTAACCACCCTCTGGATGATCCCTGCAGTAATCACCTTCCGAATGATCCCCGCAGTAACCACCCTCCTGATGATTCCAGCAGTAAACACCCCCCCGAATGATCCCCGCAGTAATATACCTTCCCGATGGTCTCCGCAGTAACCACCCTCTGGATGATCCCTGCAGTAATCACCTTCCGAATGATCCCCGCAGTAACCACCCTCCTGATGATTCCAGCAGTAACCACGTTGCGGTTTGCGCACTCCTCCCACGCCGTACTTTCCTTCCACGGTGGTTTCCGTGGCAACCCCTCTCCGCGGTAGCGCATTCTTGCGCTCTTGTAATACATGCTTTTCTGACGGTTACCTTCGATATGGGTTTTTCCCTTCGCAACCCCCCTCCGGTTGTGCATTCATCGCACTCGCCATACTTTCCTCTTTTCACGGAAACCTTGATCCTTCCGATGGAGATCACCAGCCGGTTACACATTCCTCCCGTCTCGCCATGTCCTCCTCCTTCTGCGGTAACCACCCTCCCACCCTCCTAGTGATTCCCATGGCAACCACCCACCGATAATTCTGACCTCCTCCTCCCCCCCTACCACCACCACCACCACCACCACCACCACCACCACCACCACCACCACCACCACCACCACCACCACCACCACCACCACTACTACTACTACTACTACTACTACTACTACTACTACTACTACTACTACTACTACTACTACTACTACTACTACTACTACTACTACTACTACTACTACTACTACTACTACTACTACTACTACTACTACTACTACTACTACTACTACTACTACTACTACTACTACTACTACTACTACTACTACTACTACTACTACTACTACTACTACTACTACTACTACTACTACTACTACTACTACTACTACTACTACTACTACTACTACTACTACTACTACTACTACTACTACTACTACTACTACTACTACTACTACTACTACTACTACTACTACTACTACTACTACTACTACTACTACTACTACTACTACTACTACTACTACTACTACTACTACTACTACTACTACTACTACTACTACTACTACTACTACTACTACTACTACTACTACTACTACTACTACTACTACTACTACTACTACTACTACTACTACTACTACTACTACTACTACTACTACTACTACTACTACTACTACTACTACTACTACTACTACTACTACTACTACTACTACTACTACTACTACTACTACTACTACTACTACTACTACAGGCCATGGCGGTGGATTTGCACGATAAAGAACTCCAGGTGGTCGGTAGTTCCGGAGCCCTTCCGTCCCTCATAGCCTGAGTCGATTTGGGACGTTAAACCACCACCATCACCACCCCTACCACCGCCGCCCCCGCCACCACCACCATCAACCACCACCACTAGACGTCTACAGGAAGTTGCCCTAACGGCTACAAGGAGGCAAGACTTCACCCTGTGGCTGACGGACTACACTAAGAGCCGGAGCCTGCTCAGATTTCCGGATGGAAACAGCCTCCACGATCTTCTATAGTATATTGACTGCTCCATCTGATGCCGCATGGCAAGTCCTTGAAACAAAAAAAAAAGAATAGACAAGACGGCAAAAGACCAAAGCGCTGCCAGGAAACACTGCACCTATGCAGGATGTTTAGTTAGGTACTTGGGTTCTGGGCAGATCTCTTTGCCAGTTCAGTCAAGCTCAGAAAGAAATAAATATGAACGAAATGACTTGGTTAATAGGAAGATCCACTTTTTCAGTGCTAGCTCTGGAAATAGTGTTCATCCGTATTTTTATATTTCTTACCTGTTTCTCGTAATCTTGTTCTTGCAAAGAGACTAGGATTTCCGACAGGATAGTGTTTCCTCAGAACTGTGCCGCTATTTGCAATGTTCGTCGACGAAGGCCATTACTGTTGCTGTAAGACCTGCCCAAACAGAAAGCGTACGCTGCTAGGTGCTCCATGCTGCTCATGTGTCATTACTTTGAATCTCGGCAGGTAGCAGCCCTTCAGCACTTCTATCTAACCTACACTGGAAGGCACAACTGCCTTCGGCACCCTTCTGCACTTTGCAATTAGAACTGTGCTACATTTTGGTGGGTAGAGCAGCAGAGGAGTCTTGTTAGCTGCACTTGCTTCTCTGCCGGACGGGGTGTAATCGCTCCCAGGAATCCGACGCTCAAAACAGGATTTTTGGGTTTTGTTTTTGAACTTCACATTAATCGTCTAATGAAATTTGCATTCGTGCCCCAATGTCTACCAGAGCGCAAAATTGATCTCCAAACATAGCATCTGCTTGAGCTACAAGGACGAACCTGCTGTAACATATCTAATCCGCGCCCTTGGTGTAACTGTTCCCGAAAAGTATGGTGTTGGATACGTTTTGACGAATAGAAAAGGGGACTGTTTTTTCTTCTATTTCTTATCGTTCTGATTAAAAATTACCACTTAATTTAAGGTTTATCAAGCTGATTTATGGTCATGGACTCATAGGCCGCACTTTCATAGAATCAATGCCATCGCAAAAACAGGCAATGCAAGGAGTTTGCAGAATATTTTCACACATTTATGTTGGGGTGAAAAAGAAGGGTATTAGCTTAGCCGCACTGCCATCGCTCAGAGTGAGAGCCTGCCGACTCTGACAGGCCAGGGACTGTGTTCCGCCGCCGCCATAGCGCTGACCTAAGCGCCAGTTACAACGCTGCATTGCGTCTTCACTTCTGGTAAGTGAACTGAATTTGTACAAAGCTAATTGATATTCACCTCAGAAAGGCAAACATGGTCTGTGGAGACCAGGTTGAAATACACATACAATTTATTCATCGCTAATATTTATCCCAAAATTAAGCTCAACGCCCAGGCAGGAAATTAAAAAGTTCAGTTGACGCAAAAGGTTTCTGCACAGGCAAAATACGAACATGTAATTTCGCAAAAATAACGAGAATCTGGAAAAGACAGAAACGTTCTAGAAACTAATAGAGAAACAAAACCTGAACGAATTTTGTTGTCGTTGATTCTTGAAGTTGTGCTGCCTTTCGGAGGCGCAAAGCGAGAACATCCCGTGGAGCGGTATGTAACGTTCACGATCTTCGCACACATTTTGCATGCATTGTTTTTTATGTTGATCACCGCACTTTGACCATGGGGTGTTCTTAAATACCGGCTATGTATAGCCTTTGTTAAAAATATACAGCGCAACTGTCATCGTTTGATACCGTGGGGTACAGTTCTTGCAACGCCCCTAGGGGTCCTGAGCTCAAAAGGTGTGAGAACGAGAGCTTGTCTCACCTTCCACAGAGTAAAAACGCTGACGATGAGAAAGAAGCCTCGCACTATGAACCGTAATCAATTATAGGGGGCTGTTCACTTTTGAAAAGCTGTACATTCTAGTAGGTCCTAAAATTTAAGCACTAACAATTAGATACACGGTTTATCATGCCATTGAATGCAGGCCAAACTAGATCGCAAGCAACCTACCCATGACAGGCACATATACTTTGACACAAAAACTGACATGAAACTGTAGCACAAATATTTGTTTCGCAAAAATGACACAGAAACTCTTATTTGGCGCTCAGGATTTACACGAGAACGCTTTGCACTTCGACGGGACACTTACTATTGCACGCGCTTATCGATTTCTGAGTGAGTGATAGAATGTGTATGGAAAGTTCTCTTTGATAACGTGCATTCAACGGCCTGGTAGGCATACAGTGAGGATCTCAGGCTCACGGGGCTGGTATTTTTAATTAACGCAGAGTAATCAATGAAAGATACCTTTACGGTGTCACGTCTCGTCTATTGGCTACACCCGTTTGACACAAAGGATTTAACGTTTCATGTCACAAAACCATGTTTTCTACTACTATCCAAACCTAGCCAGGTTCTTCCTGCTATCAACTTGTGTATTTAAACTCTGTGTCATTGATATCCGAAGAAAGGAGAAAACAGACATCACATTTCACTGGCTGGCCAATTGCACGAACAAGGCTTAATCGCTCACACTTAGGACTGCTCTTTACGAGGCGAAATAATGTTGTATCATAGTGCAATGGGCTATTCCTGCCGAAATAACAATTTTTGTGAACTCAAAAAACACACGCAGAACAGTGTAAATCATAATAATGCATTAAATTTTTTTTGCGTTTGATTAGCTATATTTATTATCTGGAGTTGACGTGCCATATGGTCGATCACAGGGAGAATGAAGTAAAGAGCCAAATCATTAGGGAACTAATTCTGAAAATAGAGGGCAGGCTTTTCGAATGCTCTGAAACCGAAGGAATCTGCATTTCTCTGACCCACTGACGTAACGTATACAGTTGCACTTCACACACGTTCCCTGTAGCAACGTAACTAGCGTTATAAGCCAGCCAAGCAGTTAAATATTCAGGACTGAGAAACAACAAAATGGCCGGATATATTTAAATCATTCTGTGGTGGCACAGTACTTAACACAATATGAGTTTTAAGAAAGCAGCTTGTGTGTTACTTAGACCGCGTCATATAATTTCCCCGAATCTTAACACGAAACTTCATATTACTCTTTTTTTTTGCGTTTCTTGGATGACTCTGACGACGCAATCGTGCATATGTGCGGCGAAAACAAGAGTGGCGCAAGCAGTGCGTTATTTCGTAATTTCTTCCAGAAAGCTATTCGTAGAATGAGTTCTATGATTGCAGTAAGCGGAAATGGAGCCGAACGCTTCCTTCCACGGAATCCGCGCGAATGGAGGCGCTTTCTCAGAGCGTGACTCCGAGAACCTGTACGTGCCAAAGGCGGCCCAATGAGAACTCTTCGCTGCTGCGCACGCTAATACGCTTATGTTCAAAGCAGGTCGTTGCGCAAGTTTGCGAGAGTGCCGCTCTGGGACCTTTTCCCTGCGCTCGCGGTGCTCGTTCGAAACGCGTGAAGCAGCTCATCCCGTGAAGTATAAGATCCCCGACTGAACAAGAAAAGAAACTGTCTCACGCAGCATTATAAATCTGTAGGTGCATTTACAGTGAAGGGACGTAAATGTCAACCGTTCAACTGGAGGCAATGCAACAATTTTATTGGTCAGATTGCGAACAGATGCGTTAAGGAAGCTATTGCTTAGCTGCCTTGCTCCATGGTCGCCACAAAGAAGGATTAAGCCGTAACAGTTACTTTTAAGGCTTTTGCGGTTCTCGGTTCATAATGCGAAGAAAGCAGGTGCATCTGGCCTACTTTGCATACCAATGTACGTGACGCAAGGTAATGGCAGCGATCGTAAGTCGTTGTTGCTTGCTGGATTCCAGAGCCCCGCACTACTTAGATAATATGGTTCCAATTCTATGGGATTAGTTAAACAAGTAGTGTTTTCTACTGACAATGTCTGTCTGGCAAAATAAGCCGATAGAACACATGCTCCAATACACCAAAACAATACGACACGATACAATAGAGCTCGGGGCACAGTCGTACGCCTCTGGCATCTCTCGATGTTTGATGCATTACTCTCAGCTCTCGTGTGTCACCCGCTGTTACAAGAGGAGCAACGGTGAACGGCGAAATGCTCGTTCAGAACTTGCTCTCTTTAGCAAACTCGAGGTATCATGCTTGAAATAATTACTGCTCTTAAAGTTGAAAGCATGGTTTTCGCTACCCAGCTGCTGCCAAAGATTAGAAGGTTATCAGAAGCACTCTCAGGTTACCAACCTGTAGTTCACAGGTATTGTCCCAAATTAAGAAGGATAAATGATGTACCCTGACAGATATCGCAAGTGCAGGAATTCGGAGGATAACAGAAAAGCTCAAAATTATACGACGGACAGCGAAGCCGCTTAAAATAATGAAAAAGTTATTTTTAAGATTGGTATTGCGTAAACAAATTAATTACACCATCAAAAAACGCAGTGCTACGTGACAGGCGGTGATGGAAGCCTCCAGTGTGATTCCAACCGTATAGGGTTCATTTACGAGCAATGATGTTCTAATAAGCGCAAATATTTGCATTATGCTTCCATCGAATTGTAGCATGCACAACGAGCTTGTTAAAAACAGTATAGTGTGGATTGGAGCGCAGACTCGAGCCACAGATGTTACGGTTGTAATCAAATGAAGGAAGGGAGCTTGCGCGGAGCCTGCAATGCGCAGGATAGATATGATAATGATCAGTCTTTTAAGGTGGCAGAATGAATAAGAAAGAAAGAGAAATGCAGCAGGGCCTATGGATAGTATAGGTGGCCACATTAAATTAGGAAAATTATTGGCATACAGTGGGTGCCTAAGGCCGGCTAGGCACAGTTAAAACCTAAGAGAGATTTGACAACAGTTATTTGGCGTGCTTGATTTGACTGATAATGATGATAACAAAACGAACTTTTCTAGACGTATTTCACAATACATTAAAAATATGTAACCTAGAACAGATATCTTTGTTTTAGCACCCCCTCTTATCACATGTCTTTCTTTAGGAAATGAGAGTCGATCACATCTACTTTCGTATGCTCTACAAATAAAACTTTAACTGCGAATTTCTTGCCACTATTCTTCGAGAAATTCTTAAAAAGAAAAAGGCCAAGATTGCACTTCACTCCCGTCCCTCCTATTTTGCTAAAGCTTTTCGTTAAAACACGCAGATTCTGCTGAGCGACCAGCGAGGGTGGAAAGAAGCGGAATCAATACATGGTCTGAATAGCGAGAGCATCGCGGTGTTCTTTCCCATTGTTCAAGAGCGCGCCGAACGTATGCAAACGCCGTCGGTTTAAATTAAGCAGTGACAAATCCCTATGATTGGTTCTTCTACGGAAGGGCCAATTTGCATGCTTGCGGAACGTGCCTGCGCATCGGGGGCTCAAGTTACGCCTTCGTCCGTCGCTGAACTGTGTTTAAGTGCTGCACACGTAGTGCTTTTGCCGCGCACACTGTATGAAACCCAAAGAACAAAGGCATCGCTTCGTGTGGAACGAGACCCGGACGCCCTTCCGAGGTGCACCGAAAAGAAGCAAAATAAGCGGCGATTAAAGTCGTTGAAATAGTCAACATACTTAGTTGAGAAAAAAGATGAATTTCATTCTGAAACCTTAAGAGCCGTATGAAGAAAGAAAAAAATATTTGAACTCCGCATTTGCGTTGGCACTCATACATCGCGCTAGACGTAGTACTGCATTCACCGGAAGGCCGATGTAAGTGCAAACGCAGTAATTCACATGAAAAATTGCAGATTGTGTTCTACTTCGCATTAGTATCACGGGGCACGCCGTTAATAAGAGCGCGAAAATGGAGTAAAGTTGACTACGTGCAAGCTTCCGCCAAACCCCTCTATAGAGCCTCATTACACATCCACAGTTTCTGTCCTTTTCAGAAGATGAAACGATGAATATTCTCCGGTCTTGAACTGGAATGATTTATGTTATTTGGTGAAAAAATGCAAAAAATTCATGGGTGAAGGGGTGGATTATAGACAACAGAAATAATATGAATTTGGAACCGGTACTAAATTACTCATGCCTGCATATTTGCCCTGCTTATGGTGGCCCTTTAGTGTGCAAGTGCGTCAGCTTTCGAATTGGGGTTAACCGTATAGTGATGTCGAATCACTCACAGCGCCATCTGGGCCGAGACGTGAGACTTTGAATTATTTGTCTAGAGGCTGCTACGAGTATCCTAAAGCTACCAGCCTGTTGCGTGGGGCTACTGCAGGAGTTGACTCAAGGGGTGTAGCGCTGATTGGGGCTTACGTCGGGCCTTTGGGACTCGGAGATTGGGACGTGGTCGCCGTGGCAGAGACTGGCCGAAGAAGAAAAGCATGGTAGAAATGAAAATATAAGCTTTGTGCACAACGCTCTGAATAAGCGATTAACGCGCTGCACTTCTCCTGGGATATCTGTCATTTCCTTTGGGAAAAGTTCATTATATCCTAAGACCACGTGGCATTGCTCATTGCGCACGAAGCCCCACCCCTTTACATGTAGTCGCCTCTGGGAAAAGAGTACGAGCGCGTTCTTGCGGGCCTCATGACTGGCGACACATCTTGCTAGGCTGTTCATAAGAATCTCACCGTCGACGTGTGAAGGCTTCTTTCTGGCTTAAAGCGATAGCACTCCTTTTTGTAGGAGCCCAAGTTCTCCGAATGGGCTCGGATTTTCTCTTGAACCTATAGCCGATAACCTACAGCCCATTCGCGGTGTGACAGTAGACAAGCTTGCAGACGGTGAAGCGAAGAAAGGAGGTGTTGAACGCAGTTAAATGGGCTGGCTTCACGTGTTTGATATGGTCACTTCATGGGGTGCACGTGGCCCGACTGCTGCTAACCCTGCTACTGCAAAAGGAGTAGATCATACAAGTTTGACTTTGTATTAATGCTCAGACGATCCATTCCTTGCGAAACGTATCGTGGTAGACCGACAGATGTAGTAATACGCGCTCTATGGAGCGCACGCCGTCAATAAGGTCGGGTAGCTATTTACATCCGGCCGCGCCGTGTCTAGCCCAGTTTTCATGCGCAGAAGTTGGCCCCCAATGGCCTTTTCTTGAGTTACTTTAGGTTTTTGCTTTAGTTAAGTTCCTTTGTCTGTTGTCTTTATTCGTACTCTTTCAAAATATGTTTTAGTTCGAAGGAAGCAGTTGTGTGTTACCCTTCCCGTGCGCAGGTCACTGTTGCTCCTCAAGTGTACATTAATATGAAAGCATTTGAGTCTCTTGGTCGTGTTTCATGCAATACGCTATTTTTTTGTTTCTCTTCTGTGTTTATTCTTTCGAGCAGCCATAGTAATCGATGTTCAGTGCGAAGAGTGTAGTAATGTATCTGCATATTTTATTAATTGATTATATGATTACCTTATCTCTTATAATATAAGCGTTCTTCTCTTGTTTTTTATTCTTCTTTTGTGGTACCACTCAGCGCCGTCTTCAGTACGACCAGTTAGGAATATTATCGTTTTCTAGCTACTCGTCAAAATGACTAAAATCTGCGAGCAACTATTTAAAGCCAAATTATTTATCTAGAGATGCATCTTCAGCAAGGGAAGCCCATTGTGTGTTTTTAATATTTGCAGTATTGATACAATGCGTACATTCTTCAATACAAATTACTACAACAGCAGGCTCGACAGCGTTGCCTTCGAATGCACTTTGACGGTCCCACCTCAGAAGGCGTCGCACAAAGTCCCCCCCGAGGAGGTATTATCGAGCGATGCGGCTCGTTAGGCGAGGCCTGGCTTCCGCACACACAGAAGGCGGAGGCCTGCCAGTCGGAGTTATGGAGGCGCGCACTCCGTCAGCGTGAATCTTGGCAGCTCCGGTGGGCCGCAGCCGGGAATTAACTGCTAATTTGGCGACGCAAAGTACTCAGCCGGACAGGCAGGTTGGCCGGGGAAGCCGTCTGCGCTAGCGCCTTCTCCGGCGTTTCAAGCGTTATCTCGGCTCGACAGATTGTTCCTCGCATGAGAAGCGGTCAGTCGTGCTCGGTGCTGTTGTATTGTTTGTTCGACGTCCGCAGTCTCCGTTTGTTGACTTCTTTTCTTCATTAAATTGTGGTGACACGGGGATTTCCTTGCATTCAATTTTTTGTGCTACTTTGATATCTTTCCTCGCTTGTTGGTTTATTTATTCTGCCTGCTTGCACTTTATGTACGCTCAGTTCATTTTGTTCCCTCGCTGTGGAATTTATCCGGTGCTGTTGAGCAGAATGTCAAAGTGTTGTGCGTATTTTTTTTTAATAATTAAGGTTACTAAAGTGACCATATTTATAGCTGGTGTATTCCTAGAGTTGTTGATTTAGCTCATTTTCCTCAGCATAGCCTCCATCTGACCTCTAAACCTTCGCTTCTCGGACCTCAGGCTAAATCAGAATTGCAGCCGGATTGCCTTATTTATCTGCAGTACGAACACTGGAAAAAGAACTGCAAAAGTCGGAACAAAGAATTTATGATTTACATGAATGAAGGAGAGAAATTCTAAACCGTGGCTAAGGTCTTCTAAAAAATGAGTACGTTTTTGTTCACATTTTTAAACAGGCAACTCTCTCTCTCTCTTGTACTATTTGCAGCTCTTTTTCACTACACTTGACTTTAAAGATAAGACGGTATTTTTCAATTTGTTATCTAATTCACAGGTTATGTGCATGATAAAATGACTTCTTGGATGAAAAGACCGCCTGCGTGATATATTTGAAAAGAAAAAAACTATAAACTAGCGTTTTTAAGAAATCATTCATTCTAAGACAAACGTGGTAAAAAACAAACAGAAGAAAATACACCTACGCAAGCATGCCCACTGATCGAAGACTAGAAAGACAATAGCAGCCCATGCACATTACTTGGAGCCTAGCGAAAGAAGCTAAACTTTCTTCACAAGAAGTGATTGAGCGCAAGCGAAGCTGCGGCAGGCAGGTCATGAGTCACGGGCCTGCCTGGATCAGCCAAAATTTTTCCTACGAAACTCTCGGCTTGATGCGCGCCCAGACCCGAGCTTCTAGTCAATAACAAACCAACGCTTGCGAAAACTTCGAAGGCGTTCAGGCACTCATCGACGACGGCTTCCATCATGAAATTACCTCGCCGAAGTGGGAGAGGAGGAGGCTTCGATCCCACTGATGGCTCTCGCCGTCAACTGCCGCTTCCTCCCACCTCGGTACGTGAAGGCGCAAGTTAATGATTTCTTTCCACGGAATTCAATCTCCTTTCGGCCCATTTGCCCAAGCAGCAACCAGCGGGCCTTCGCCGCTTTTATTACCACCCAAAGCTTTCGCCTGCCACTACACCGGCGCCGCCGCCAGGTGTCGATACAATCATTACTCGCGAGTTTAGCTTACTTTAGAAGAAATGCGTGCGCGCGTGCGCACGCCATCGTGTCAAGCGTGGTCCGTCCGTGAGGGGGCAGAAGCTTAAGCGCTGTGCAGTTTCAACGAAGCCTCATATCCTAAGGAATTTCTCGCAGAGTTGTGTTCGAGAGTGTGCTTCAACAACATTGCGGGTGCAGCAGGGGATGCACGCAATTCAGCCGGACTCCCACCCTCGGCGATACATTTCCTGGTTCCTTACTAAGATGCACCGGGAGTGCAGAGCAGCGTCGAGAACTCATTTGGACGGTGCGGTTAATGTGCCTTGCTACAGGGAATAGCCTGCCTTTGCACGGCGTAAACTAACAAACAACCGAGCTAACAGGGCGTTGCGGTCACGGTGATGGCTTCCTAGGCCGCAAATACGGGACGGAAATGTCTTCAGGTTACCTTGGAGTGTAAATATGTTCGGCTTGCAGGGATGGTTATACTGCTTATCTTCATCATCAGTTCTTCACAAGTCAGATATGTTCTTTAGTGAAAGAAGAGGGTTTGTCTTTGAGGCACAGCACTTGAGAAGCACGGGTGCACGCGCTAGCCTGTTTTCGTCCGCAACATTAACGCACTTCCAATCTTGTTCAGGCCTCTGAAAAAAGATTTGAACAACAGTAACAAAAAAAAAAGATAACGAAAAAAAGGCTGCAACCATGGCATATCAGCTTATATGGGACGGGTGGAATGAATTGCCAATAAAATATTTTTTTAATACTGGACGCGTTCTAACGAGCAAGCACATGTTATCGGGGGGAGGGGGAGGCATGTTTTCCTGAACATGTCGTCACATCGACTAATTTAATAAAAGTGCCATCGGTTCCCGAGCGCATCTTATTAAGGCCACTAATACTGCTAACAGCTGATACATAGAATCAGCGCTAGTAGAATATTTTCAAGCCATCAGTGATTACCACTTCCGGCAGAGAGAAAGAAGGTCATCCTACTTGTATCCTAGCACATAGCACGCGGTTTACAATAGGGAAGATTGTGCGAGTATAAACATCGTTGTTTTGCTATATGAGCGGTCCTTATTAATAATCGTCTTCCGGAAAACATTAGACAGAGAAACTTCGCGTTTCCGGCGTCTTGTTTCAACATGCATCAACATTTTTTATGCTTGTCCCCCCTCCCTACACCCCCCTCTCCCCCCACCCCTCCCCACCCCGCCACGAATTGTATTAAGAAGTCGTGGCATCCTCCAAGAGGTGAAACCGTTCATGCGTCGCATTTTAGTTTTTACAAAAGAGACGTCCCGAAGGAACATCGCAACGCTCGCATACTTTAAAGGTTATTTTAACCGTCACAGGTGGATTAATTAGTTCCATGGTCACCTTTTTACAATACAGTTATGGCACGCCTTGGAGCCTAACGACAAAATCATGCATTTGTAGAACAAATATATTCTAATACTTATGCGTGTTTGTTTAATTTCTTCGTCTTCTCGGGAAGCAAATATCACCACTGTTTAAGAGCGCGTCTTTCTCCTCAGGATTTCGTGCTTTGTGTTATGTCCCTTAACGAAGAGAAAAAAGTATCATTCGCTCGTCACTCCGTTACTAGACACACACGGGTACAGTTAATGAACTTCGCAAATACTGCATGGTTAAACACAGTAAAATGTGTTGCTTGTGGCGTTCTATCCAAGCTTTAACACAAAGCCTTCATTGAAGTTCTCAGTTCGAAACAGTGAAACATTCTTCAAAGCTTGCAGCGCTTTTCCAACTCACAAAAATGCCTCCGAGAACCTAGCGCACACTCCGGCTTCGGAGGAAACTAGTTAAGAGTTCGGGAAAGTAGCCGGGTAAAATGGCAAGCATCCTGAAGTGCAGCTTACCGAGAAACTGCTTTAACATAAAAAAAGCAAAGAGTCCTCGGAAAGGCTGTCGACATAGATTCTTAGCAGGAAGTAGAAGTGCAGCAGTGAGGGGAGCTAAGAATGAGGGCTGAGTGTAGAAATAAGAGAAGAAGGAAAAGAAAAATAAAGGAACAAAATAAAGAAAAAAAAGCCGTTTAAAGGATTTCGCACTAAGAACGGAGTAGGTCGGTCAGCTTTAAAAATACGGGAGAGGGCTAAAATAATAACGCTTAAAACGCTCCCGTTCTTCACGTCAAGTCACTGACGTGCCAATCGGAAAGAGCTCTAGACTCTCCTCGGCTGGCTCTCTCCCTCGTCCTTTCGTGCTGCATTTGCAGATGGGAAATGGGGTGTGATCTCAAAGGTGCCGACAGCGCAGCCAACTGTCTGTTCTGAAAGAGAAAATGTGTCGACGTTCAGCAGCGTTCCCGAATGCAATCGAACATGGTCAAAACCTAAGCGAAGACGGATTTTAGAACGCTTGCATTGCTTCCTTGTTGTTAACTTTCAACTAGGATGATATTTCGCTAGTATGTTCGTTTTCTTGGTACATATTTTGCACCACTTGCTGGCCATGTTTTCTTTTTAGTTTTGTTTCCTGATCTATGTTAGTGTTAGCTTCAAAACTCCAATAATGTCACAACCGAATTGGGGTCCCACAATGTCGAATATATTCCCCACATAATAAATATATTTGCATTTTTTTCTCTTATGGTTTTGAGCATTTAATTATTACCCGTCACGCATTCTTTGTTCTTCTGCCGATCCCAACAAAGTCCTTTCCTTTTTTCGAACTATTCCATTTTTTGCCCATGGCGCTGCTCTTTCTTTATGGTCTGACGTTTTTTTGTTATCTCTTTTATCATATTTTCTCTTCCCTGCATCGTGCGAAAATTCATGCGCTTTCGAAAGCTTGCAGGCAAAGCAACCCCTCCAGTGCGCTTAACTAGTCGAAAAAGCCAAATTTTGTCGAGCCACTGCGCCAAGGGTAATCGCGTTTACGAAATTCTAAAAGCTGACAAGGCTATTACTAACGACCGGCTACAAATCTTTATTTGCAACTAGTAGTCTAACTCTATTAAGAAAAAAATTATTAAAATTATTTAACCAGCTTACTACTAAAGACGATTCACCGATTTTCCGGTGTGCGTCAACAATATTAATACTGTGCCGAAAAAGTCATAATTTTGTCCCAAAAAGCCTATTTTTGAAAATTTTTGAAAGTGTTCGTTGAAACACGTGGTATACGGAATTGGTCATTCTCGACTTTATATTCATAGACGCCTGGGAGTCCTCGTACTACCCCTGGCGCAGTAGTGTAGCGGTTATGCGATGCGCCGCTGCCCTGCGGTGGGAGATGCCGCCACCGCGGGGGCTCGTGCGACTGAGATTAGTCTTTCCGAGAAACCTCCTGCGACCAGTGATTGATTTGACTTCCACCTGCCATGCTGGGCAGTTTGATCACAGTACAGTGAAAATGTTGTGATGATGTCCCGAGGTCATGGGACCGAGGTGGCTCACTTGCCCCCTATATTGCTACTCTTGGGACGCTTCAAGACTGAATGAGAAATTTTCACTGACCTCTCAATTTCCTGCCATTCATAACACTGCGAACAGCGGAGCGCAGTCTCTAGTGGTGTGACTGAATATACATGGCCTTTTGCAACTGTGGAAGTGTGCTTCAACATCATCATCATCAGCCCGACTGCTCCGACAGCAAGGCAAAGGCCTCTTCCATGTTTCTCCAATTAACCCTGTCCTTTGCCAGCAGCGCCCATCGTATGTCCGCAAACTTCTTAATATCATCCACCCACATGACCTTCTGCCGCCCTTTGCTACGCTTGCCTTCTTTTGGAATCCCCTGTGTTACCCTTAAGAACCAGCGGTTGTCTTGCCTACGCATTACATTCACTGCCCAAGCCCATTCCATCTTCTTGATTTCAACTAGGATGTCATTAGCCCGCGTTTGTTCCCTCACCCACTCTGACCGCTTCCGGTCTCTTAACGTTACATCTTTCATTTTTCTTTCCACATGTCGCTGCGTTGTCCTTAGCTTAAGCTGAGCCCTTTTCGTTAGCCTCCACGTTTCTGCCCTGTAGGTGAGTACTGGAAAGATACAGCTGTCGCATACAGCTCTTGAGGAATATTGGTTAACTGCCGTTCATGAACTGAGAGAACCGTCCATATGCTCTGCACCCCATTCTTATTCTTCTAGATTTTCCCTCTCATGATCCGCATCAGCGGTCACTACCTGCCCTAAGTGGGCTTCAGGGCCAGTTTAACGTATTAATTTTCATTCAGTCATCAGCAGAGCCGGCTGGCTCACCATGGTTCTGAACAGGATATTCTAAACGAATTTGAGAAGTAATTCGTACCAATTTAAACGTTGCAAACGGAAATGAATTTAACTTACGGGGATAGATCTGCAGTAATTATTAAATGGTATGACTGCGGCCACTGAAAGCGCTGTAGTCGACCTGACTGGGTGCCGCGCAGCACTCGAAACCACCTGGCTTCCCCAGTGCACCATTCACTGATGCCACCACGTAGAATACGAGCGTGCAAACTGATAGTTTTGAAAATAAACAAACAGCAAGAACAGATACGTTCTACTAAGGGAAAGTTACGTGTTCCGCGAAAGATGAGTGTGGTTTCGCCGACATTAAAATTTGGTTATGCATCGTAGGTCTCCGTGCTTCTTCCAGGGGCAGTTTACCTCGCACTACCTCCACTCGCACGTGAGTCAAATTTATGTCCTTTCATTTTGCTATGGACGATTGAGAAACCATCCTTCTTCTGGACCATTTAACGCTGGCGGGCTTTCCTTTTTAGATGCTGCGGCCTTCTATGCCAAAAAACGTTTTGGTTTCGCATTCCCCTATACCGTACATATGGCTAGGCTACCGAAAACATTAAGAAGGTATCGCCTCACGGAAGCCTTCCTGGCGGAGTACATGGGGGAAGATTGAATTACGTGCAGCGCCCCATGAACGACAAATTTTTATATTTAAAATATGTTTTGGCCTGTGATGCATAATTTGTTCCCCCACCCCCCATATTGCAGCCATTCCTGATAATAAAATCTTTGATGACGGTGTAGCGAATATTGTTTATTCTGAAGAAAGTCGATTGTGTGTTTTATCTGCTTCCACTGTATTGTATACATTGTTTCTCTACCATTTACGTTTTCTGGATGTTTTTATTTGTTTTATTCTGGAGGAAATTTATTTTGTAATACCTATTTTCACTGTATTCTATTTCATTGTTGTTTATCCTAAACCCACTCCCCTCTGTAATGCCTTTGGCCTTGAGGGTACAATAAATAAATAAATAAATAAATAAATAAATAAATAAATAAATAAATAAATAAATAAATAAATAAATAAATAAATATTCAGGTGGCGCAAAGCTGTTTAATTAGTAAAGTTTACCATCACCACCGCTTGTGTCCCTTTAAAGAAGAGGCAACTCAAAAATAAATTGTGATTTCTTTTTTGAACATATTCAGTAGCTACTCGGATTGGCATGTTTTGCCTGCCAGGTCTAAGGAAAGTTGTAACTGAAAGTGCAGAATTCACCACAACATCTGAGCGTTAACGAGCGCACGTTACTATGCGGGTTAATAAAACAACCCCGACTGCTGCAGCGGTTGCCGCTTTTGCGAGTGATGCCGAACGTGCCAAAGGAGGGCCAAGGCTTTAACAACCCGGATTCTGACTGCCTGTCGGCCATGAGGCTGGAGAAAAACCATGGAAGAAAAACATTTTTACAACTTCGCTTCCAGAGCAATAAAGTCGTGATCGCGGGGCTTATCTGCAAGCACAAGTACTGTCGCCTGTGCGAAAACTAGAACGCGGAGCGATAAAACGCGGACATAAAGAGTAGTAATGAAAAACCGAACATCCGTCAAGAAAAAGAAAAAGTTTCGTGCGCTCCGACTGTGCGAGATATTATACTGATGAGCGCGAGTCGTAGCTTAGTTAAGAATCAGTCATGGCCTCTGGCTGTGCTCTGACGTTGGTTGCAGAAACTCCTTTTGGCATTGGTTGTGTCATGCGCACCATTGATTTTGTCCGAAACGCAAAGCCGGGAAGCCACTCTGTTTTCCTCTTCCATGAAATAAAAAAAAAACGTAGTACAGACCCACTGCATATATTCGCGGAGGAGTTTACGGTTTCGTTCTTTCATTAACCGATTTTCGTTACGCCAATAAAAACAGCCATTAGGATATTAGGAAAAAATAGGATAAACATTAATGTCCCGCTATCAACAAGACGATATAATTTCTTGCCGTAGTCCGGAAGATAGCTGGCCACCATTGTGAATGAATTATTATAATTACTTTTTCTCCGATTTGCGCCTCATGATAACTATGCCCTCCCGTTCTGGAGGTTATCATCCCTCCATAAAGAGAATTATTAGAAGTCGAGACAGTAATTTTTATCGAATGCCATTACTTCTTGTACAAAGCAAAAGTGCATCCTGTTTGGAAAACGAAATGCCGCAGTGTCCGAATGAAGCCCTAAAGCGCAACAGAATGACGCCGTTCGTCTAATGAGCTGTTATTGTAGCGTGCACGGCAGACCTGTTTGACTTTCAAATTAAGAAACAAAAACACAAGGCAACTACGTTAACAGGCAATTAGGTGCGTCGGCGGCTAAGTGGCGATAAAGGTCGTTGGGTGGGAATCTCGTTAGATGCCAAATAATGACGACTGCATTTCGGTTGAACAAAAAACTCGTAGACTTCATTAAGCATTTTTTTTTCGGGGGGGGGGGGGGGGGAGCAGGGAACCTCTTTACGACATAACATCAGAGCATCTTAGTTTTGGTCTGCCGGTGAGATTTAGCAGAGTGAAGCAACCCTTGTGGGTTGTTTGTCTTTGTCCTGGTCTATTCTCGCTGCCTCAACCTGGCAATTAATCAGTTAATCAGTCCAATGCACGCTTTCCACAACGGCACACTTCATAGTTTTTCAGCGAAATATGTTTCAGTTTAGCATTCCCTGCAGAAAAGAGTACAATGAAAATGTGAAGGTTAATGAATGCGTTTGAATGCCTGGGAAAAATGTTCAGGAATACCTTAGAGTTAAAGCTCATTTTTTTTAATCGATACTTTAGTCGCTTTTAAAACACTAGCCTTTTATTTGTAAATTCTTTAATTATATTCTTTCCTGGCCATTTGGCGTGGAAATTTTTGTCTCCTTCTCTTTTGTAAACAAATGAACGTTTCCGGTCCAACGTATGGATACGAAATAAATAAATATGGATCTTTCCTTTTTTCGCTAATATAGGTTCATTCGTTTTTTGCTCAGAGTGCACAAAAATGATTATTCCTTGATTGTGTGAATAACAATATATATTTGTTTGTGCCGAATATTTCGAAAATGAGATGTCCATTCGCAAAAGAAGAGCCGCATCCAACCCAAGACGGCAGAACAGGATAGCAAGGCAGGACGACACCTTCCCTGCACAAATTGCAACTTTGAAATGACGAACGGTGTTGGGCTGCAACTTTTTCATCTCATGTTAGTTCCGTTGGCATCATGTTCAAGCCAGGCGCCGGGCTAATCGGTCGAATGCAAGCTAGCCTTGCTCCCCAGTGCCCGGTGGTGGGGAGGTGGCTGGTGGGCGGTTGCTTCTTGAGCGGGGAGGCTTCACTCTTCGAGACTGCAGACAAACACCGCCATCTTCATATCGTGACAAAAGTACTACTTACGCAAGAAAATAGATTTTAGTCATTTCTTCAACTTCACCTCGACCGAGGGGAACGTTAGAAAGCAGTGCACGGTGCGTTGAAATACTGTATAAGAATGTAATGAAGAGGGGGCTAACCGAAAGGAGACATTTTCTTTCCTCAAAACATACATAGACCTGAGCAATGTCTCATAATTTAGAAAGGGAGGAAAGTAAAAAAGAAGCAGAAATTGCGCTCTATTCCTTGTCAAGGAGTGAACCATGAAGACTTTCATAAGAACGAGATTCTAATCGATGTTTGCGCGTCGGCAAGCTTTTGATAGTTTTGCACAGAACGTAGACAGGCTATGAACGTTATTGAGAATTGGAAGAAGGTCAGCATGTAATGAGCGATTAGCAGAGCTCTATCGCAGCGCGCTAGAATTTCGTCCTGTCTTTCTGGGCGCTGCACTGGATTTTTTCATCTGCTGGTCGTTATTGATAACAGGAGCCGCAATCTTGGGAGGCATTCGGACGACGCCAAAGGATAGCATTTGCTGAGCGGGACACTGATACTGGCAAAAAGTGTTAAAAAAATAGCCGCTAGATACGTCACAGGCGAACTGATTATATAAACAGTTGCAACAGCTTACGAATAAAAGAAGAAACGAAAAAGAGAATAGCTAAGCAGTACAACAACGCCTGACCGAAGTCGCTAAGCATATTTGTAGCTGCATGAAAAGATTCCCCTCCGTACTCCTTTACCACGTCGGTGGCCTGCTGCAGGGCGTCTTGCGTCTGTCCGGGTGACCTTCTGGTAAGGTGAAAGCGTCCGCATAGATCGCGTGGAAGATTCCCGGGAACTTCTTCACGCGTTGTAAAAAAGAGCACGCAGCGATATATTGAAGAGCGTAGGGGAGATGACCGATCCCTTTGGTATGCCTTTTTATTAAGCGTGTCGGACTGGTGCGTGGAGGGGAGCAATGCCCACTGCGGCCGCCCATCCGCCGAGGAAAGCCCGCACGTAGTTTTAGGTTATCTCCACGCCTCTCGTCGTCTCAAGGAGCACGAAAAACGCCGTTCCATCATGCAACTTTCTCTTCGCGACTAACCCAACGTTACGTAATTAAATGTTGCTCCTCTGTTTTAACTTCTTTTGCATTTCTCTGCGTGTGCCTAATCTAAAAGGCCCAGACCATGCCTAAGTGTTTTTCCGCCATCTTTTTCTTAAGCGAATATAGTGTATGCGTTCAGTTTGGATATGATGCAAAGTCACCGGGCCCCATTGACGTCAAAGTTGCCCCCCCCCCCCCCCCCCTCCAGCTGTGAAGAGAGGTGCCGGAGGCGGCACTGCTGCTATTCTCACTTGCATCGTTAGTCGAAAGTGTGAAGCCCAAGGGGTATCCTTTTGGGCCATGCTCTGTTGCTGGTTATGCATCACAAGCGTTATAAATCTTTCTAAAGTATGATAAATTCTCCTCCTCACTCCTGAGAAAGTTGCGTCCTCCACGTAGGCTACAATGACTCCACTGCACGGCCTAGAAGCAAACTTTGTGCTCTTTACTTTTGAGAAAGGCTGTACCTGCGGGTTCGGTTCGTCTTTGAGGGACAAGCCCTGTTCTGGCCAACCCTCGGGGAAACTTACTTGACAGCCGTTGCCTCAGTATTCTGGGGTCAGACACCAGGGCTAGACAGCAGCTGAAATGTGGAGATGCGAGAATGGAATCAATATTTCAGTGACGAGGTTTTTTTCCCTGCTTGAACGATCGCGGAAAGCCCCGGGGGTGTCGCGTCTGGGGCTGTCGTTCCTGTTGCGTCGCGCAGCAGCGCCAATCGCTGACTGCTACTGCGCTTACGCAATTCTTCCATAACGCGATCTGGTGAAAAATGCTTTGAGAAACGCCTGCGCTTTCTTAAATTTAAAAAATAAGATAAACCCGTTAGGCCGAAAAATAAGGGACTACCTTAACTGTGACGCTTAAAACGAGGCATTCCTCGGGGACTAATGACTTCGCCCGTGCATTAGAGAGAGCAGAGGTACTGTGGGGGCAAAACTCTCCAGGACACGTCATTGGGAGCCGAAGGCGATAGCTCTGTAATTACCTGCTGGCTGGAAACCGCACCTGTCGACGTGAAAGTCAGTCTCGCATCCTATTATGTGTGCTAGGGATAACCGGTGACCGCTAACAAACATGGCGGCTATTAGGCGAAGTCGCTTGTCGCGCGTCCCGGAGAATTTTGTCCCCCTTAGTACATCGCTGAGTTTTTTACAACATCATACAAATTTAAATCTGCACAATTGTATCAATGTAATCCACGGGAATTCGAAGAGAACGCCGGAAGGTGATGGAAATCAAGAAAATTTACTAAGCTATTTCGAATGCGGAGGAAAATTTACGTAATGCAGTTGAACTTTAGGTTTGCACAAGACTTCGCCCAGTTCGAGTCAATAGTTACTAACTCTCGCAAAGATTGAATAAAGCCTCGTGAAAGCTTATAAACGGCTTGGAAGCTCACAAAAACGCATGGACTCTTTGGATGGCCCAGCGAGAAACTGAAAGGGAAACTAGAGGCGTAACATTAACACATAGAGCAAAAGAAAACTCACAAGTGTGAGGGGTATATAACGAGCTGTCGGAAAATTTGTACAGGTAGTGACCGTCGGGAACGCGTTGGAAAGAATTCGGACAGTAATATGATCAGCGGATTGAAAAATTTAACTGGAAACGATAGCGATGTTCACAATACATAGCTACGTCAATATGGAATACATACTGCTGTCCCGCGAGGCAGCTATGTCTGCACTGGCCTTAATTATGCAACAACGCAGCCTTAAGTTTTCGTTTTCAGTGAATAAAAAGTTACTGTTTCATTAGTTGTGCAAGTCGTGCTCGTATAGATGAAAAAAAAATCTCAGCATGACCACTTTAAAACTCCTCTAAGTGCGACACGTTAAGAAATCAAATAAAGGTGATTATTACATCGTGTTCATGCTATCATACTATCCTCGTGGCTTAGTAAACAGACGAGACCTAGGTGCCGGATTTGTAATCAATAAGGATATAGCTGACGACATGGATGAGTTGTATAGCATTAACGAAAGGGTGACCTAATATATTTAGGCCTAATATAAGGTACAAACTGAAGGCGGCACAACCTAACGCGTCTAAATACAGTCCTGGTAACCAGATAGTCGTAAGCCTCTATGAAAACGTGGAATCAGCAATGAGTAAAATAAAAATAATACGTGTACCCATGAGCGACTTCAACCCAAAGGTAGGTAAGAAGAAGGCAGGAGACCAGGCAGTCGGTGACTATTTCATAGGTTCTAGGAATAACAGACGCAAATTGTTAGCGGAGTTTGCAGAACGAAATAAGTTACGACGCATGGATACCTTCTTTCGGAACCGGGAGAACCGAAAGTGGACTTGGAATGACCCGAAGGTGACACTATTGAAATAAACTTCATATTGGGCGCCCATGTCATCATCGTGCCGGATGTGGAGTTGCTCGACAAGGTGACATTTAGTGACCATAGGATGGTGAGGTCTCAACCTAATCGGGATTCGAAGAGAGAGTGAAGGAAACTTTTAAGAAGCAAATCAAAGAGTTAGAGGTGAGAGGGAAAATAGAAAAAAATCAGGGTATTGCTTCGCAATAGATATTACGCTTTAAACATGGACGACGACTTTGGTGCTCAAGCAATGAATTATAATCTGACAAATATCATTAAGGAGTGTGCAACAGAAGTAGAGGGTGGGGTAGCTAAACAGTGTACCGGTATGCTGCCCAAGAAGACGAAAGATTTGATTAAGAAATGACACATAAAGAAAGATTGAACAGTATTGACAGAGAGCTTTCAAAGTAATGACTAAGCGTAAGGTAACCGACATAAAGAAGCAAAATATGCAGGTACTCGAGCAGGCTCTCAAGGACATAGGAAGCCTAAAAGCTATCAAGAGGAAACAAGACTTAGGCAAAAATCAGAAGTACGCGTCAAGAGACAAGGAGGGCAACCTCATTGTCAACATGGATATGCTAAGAGGGGAGTCAGCCGCGCCAGTTGGTTCATGACAGAAAGAATTCAAAGCGCTACAGACGGGACAAGGTGAAAAGAGGAGCTGGTGTGTTGTGTCTCCTCTTTTCCCCTTGTCCCGTCTGTAGCGCTTTGAGTTCTTTCTATGGATATGCTAGTTAAGGTAGAGGAAGAGTTGTATATAGATGTGTGCAACAGCCGAAATAATCAGTACGATAATGATAGAGACATCGGTGCAGAAGAAATGAGTGTTGTACCGGTAACAAAAGACGAAGTAATGACAGCCTTAAAGTGATACAAGCGAGAAAACAGCCGTTGAGAACCAGGTAACTGCAGGTCTGTTGAAAGACTCTCTGTTGAAAGACGGCGGAGAGTTTAAGTTAGAAAAACTGGTCACCCTGTATACGGATTGCATTATGAGCACGAATGTACAAGAAATGTAGAAGAAGGGTAGCATAATCTTAATCGATAAGTAAGAGGACGTCAAGGACTTCAAATAATACAGACTAGTCAGCTTACTGTACGCTTCCTATAAGATATACTGATTTAGGTATCGCCAATAGAATTTCAGAAAACTTAGGCTTCAATCAACCAAAGGGCAAGCTGGCTTTTCTAAAGGCTATTCGACAACAGACCTCATTCACATCATCAATAAGGTCCTAGTGAAATGCACTCAATATAACCAAAACCTATGACTTCATTGACCACGAGAAAGCATTTCACTCAGTCCGACCTCAGCTGTGATGCTGGCAATTCGAGGCCAAGGTTCAGAAGAGGAACATTTAAAAGTACTGGAAAAATGTCTAGCGGCTTCACAGCCACTATAGTGGTCCATAGAGAAAATAATAAAATAAAAAAGGAAGGTTGTCGGGCAGGTAGCCACGATTTTTCAAGTATTATTCTGCGTGTGGTTAAACAAGATTTTAAGATGTCTAGATCGGGAAAAGTTGAGGATAAAAGCTATTGCAGAATGCCTTAGTGACGTGCTGTATCGCTGAAAACAATGCCTTTCTAAGTAAGTCAGGAGAGGAACTGTAAAGCTATATCAATGGGATCGAGAAGTAAGGCAGAAGGGTAGGCCTGAAATTAATGTGCAGAAACTAAAGTAATGCGCGACCGTTTTCGGTAGAGAACAGCAGCTGACAATAAGCAGTGAACCGTTGGAAGTGCTAAGAAAATACATCTGCTTAGAGCAGGTTATGACTGAGGATCCGGATCACGAGCGTCAAACAAGGACAACAAGAATTGGTGGATTGTATTTGACAGGCACTTTCAGATCACGGATTGTAGTTTACCATTACTCCCCAACAGCTTTATGTAATCGGTGTTCACCTCTTGGGCACAAACATGTAGGTGAACGAAAAGGGTTGGACTTAAATTGAGGAGAACGCAGAGAGCTGCTGAAATAAAAATCATAGGTGCAACATTAAGAGACAGGAAGAGAGCAGGGCGGATCAGAGAACAAACGCGGGTTAATGACATCCTAGTCGAAATCAAGAGGAAGAAATGGGCTTGGACAGGGCATGTAATGCCAAGACAAGGTAAGCAATGGTCCTTAGGTTAACGGATTGAATTTGAGAACGAGTGGAAGAAAGCCTGGTCGGCGGATGAGATTAGGACATTTGAAGGGATAAGGTGGCTGCATCTGGCACTGAATAAGGTCAATAGCAGGAAGATGCGTCAGACGCCTTTATCCTGCAGTTTGGGTAGTTAGGCTGATGATGACGATGAGCATGAACTGTGACATGACCGCTTTTAACACGTAGCTCTTGTTTTAAAGAAAATAATTTTTCGTAAAAATTTAATGCAGTAATAGCTACAGAACCATCATTTATGTTCTCTGCATTGCTTCGACGACGTAAAGTGCATGCGCATATTAAAAGAGCTTGCGTAACTGCTTATGACACTAGCCGGATTCATTTCTTGCTTCCACGTACCGCATGAATAAAGTGACATGCCTGCCCTTCGGAAATGGCGCGAGCGAATGGCGGGGTGCACTTTAACTGTTGCTGCTAGACGCTCGCAGCACGGAAACTTCACATCATGAAATAATTCAGTCGTTTATCAAGGCCGCTCGCTGCCTAGACCCGACGCCTGTACGCACTATGACCGCGCTCGTTAACTTTTTCTGGCAATGCTGTTAATTCGTCATAAATAACATTCCGCCCGTGGCTGGCGGCCGTGTATCATACATGTAGATAGGGACAACGCCTACGTCCCGCACGCCATCCGCGTAGTCGTGCGTGAAGAAGGAGCACTGGTGCCTGACGATCTCGATGGAGCTGCGCGGAAGTCCAGGCGCAAGGACGAATGTTCGGCTATCTCGAAGCTGTGGCTAATGCCGGCTCGTCGCAGTTTTTATTCGGCAGAAGTGGCCCGGAACGAGAGGCGTTAATCTTGTGCGTACGTTATCGTTGCTACGGGTGGGGTAGTTTTGCTCAAAGTAAGAGAAGAAAAGCAAGAATGGACCGTCCTGCTGAAGAGGAACCACTGAAGAGACAGTCAGCATCAGTAGTAGAGCTTCGACCTAATGAAAATTCAGTGGGGCTGAAGCTCATACAATAACTGGCTGCAGCATAAGTTTCTGCTTTCCTTTTCGTTGCGAAGGTAATAAATACAAATGAAAGGGCTGGAATACCAGTAAAAAGGGTTGTAATACAAATGTTAGGGTTGTAAGAAAAATATTATTACGGTTTGTTTTGTTTTGGAAGGATGTAAAGAAATTGCAGGCGCTGCTCATCAATGCTCGAAAAGCACAACTACACTGTTCTTGCATTTGAAATACAGTCATTCAGAGGAATGCTGTGCTAATATTATTGCGGCGAAATGGGCGTGCTGGTATCGACTTCACGGAAATGATTGCAGCACAAAAACCTGATGACGGACGTAGATGAAACCGAGACTGGGCACTGAACTTTTCACAGTTTAATTGTGAACGCTCCATAATTATAGACGGTGTTTTACCTAGTGCTGTTAGCAAGTTTTAAATTTTGGCTAGAAGAGTGCTCGTTTCGGGCATAGCAAGCAATGCTCTTAAATGTGAATGCAAGTAACGCTTAGATTAGGATGATTGAAATGATATTTCTGTAACAATCTGACTCACTAGCGTTCGGGTTAGGAAATGTCCTTGCTAATTTTTCTTTAATCTTCAAGGCTGCTTTTTTTGCTTTCAAGTGTTTGACAACGGTAGTTCAGTATTTTAGACGTTTATTCACTTGAGAACTCATCTTTTCACACAAGGCACTGCAGATGCTGGATTTGTTCATCTAGTGTTCGCACTTCTCCAATATCTTTCTTGTGGCTAACCTCTCTGTCTTTCCTTCACCACTTTTTTTCTCTGTCTCTCTAGAGTCACTTCTATTGACAACATGACGGAGAAACAAGTAAACAATTAACTTCTTATCAGAAAATGCTGATACTGTATCCCCAAAGGGGTTCGAAATTTGCGCGAGTTTGTACGGATCCATGTTGTTGCGGCACCACGAGAAAGGAGACGCAAACAAAGAAAGGATAGAGCAAGTGCTCGCTGTGAACTGGACAATATTTTATAAAAATACTTAGTATGTGCAATATTTTTGCACATACTGCGTGTTTTTATAAAATTTTGTCAGTTGGTAGTGAGAACTTGTTGTCCTTTCTTTGGTGGTTGCGCAACTATAAAGAATATCTCTTTCTGTTTTAAATGTTTTTCTGTACTCTAATTTGAATATAAACATTAGATACGAATGAAGTCCGAGGTTTTCCGATTTAGTAAAATGGTTGGCTAACTGAAAGGAATTTCATCATGTTCTCATATGAGTGGTTGTAAACTGTTATTCAAACAAGACGGTTTTAATCTTTTCAAAGAGCTTGCGCTTTGGAAATTTTGAGCTATTGGTTAAGAAGCTAGTCGGCTCGCCACGTTCATGTGCGCTATAACTAGGGCGGCCAACGGAACGCTTGGGCCGGTGCCGATGGTCTGGCAACACATCAAACTGTGACAGAGTTCTGCACTAAATTTAGCGGGGGGAGTGGCGCTTTGGAGGCCTCGTGGGCGCTTTGTGAACTAGAGGCCCGCGCTAAATTTAAGCGACTAGACGTGAAACATCACTGCTAATCAATTTAGATTCGTGATTGGAGCGTATGTGTCCGCTAATTTTCGTCCCTGACATGTCAGTAACCAGTAGTATATACATTTAAGTAACATTTTACCCGACTTTGTGCGAACAAATGTTCATATGAACTAGAAATAAATACCGTTATGAAAGAGTCAATAGAAAGTTCATTAAAATTGCAAAGAGAGTTAATTATTCTCCCGACTGTTGCCCAACTATACAAGAGTAGGAAATTCTCAGATCTAGTGCTGAAGGCGATTGCCCGCGCAGGAGGGTAATGTAAAGGGGATCATGGCAACGGAGGCAGTTGTAATCTAGCTCAATCCTTTAAGCGTTCACCACGAGGATCTCTTTAGAGGCTCCAAAAGAAACGTGGTGCGAGTTAAAGTCTGCGGAAACTTTTGAGAACGAGTACTCAAGGCAGCATCCTGGTGAGGTGTGGAACTAACACCGTTGGATAGTAGACGTTGGCCAATGTATATGACATGAAACCGGGCTATGAAACTCCAAACCTGGAATTTCGCATTCAGAGTAAGGCAATTCAAATGAGAGAGTAAACGTTATTAAACATTTTAGACGACACTAAAACTAACATTTTGCCACCCCTTCCTGAGCGATTTAAGCGAAAAACACGAAGGTTATTAAGAGGAAATTTTTTTTGTGAGGAAGCCAGGACTCCTGAAGCAAAATAAATCTGAGTGAATTCTGTTAGCCAGCAAAGAAGGTCGTCGGTACAAGAAGCGATCGATCGGCGGTTCTATTGTATAACTTTTAAGATACCTAAGTTGAGTAAGAAACGATAGACTGCACAGCTAACATCAACACGTCTCGCAACCCGGGGGTTCGCTTTCACTGCTTACGTTGAGTCGAGGTATAAAAGGCGAATTTGAGGAGTTGTTTAGCAAAATGGGGTGGGGGGGGGGGGCGGGGGGGTGTAGCGGGGCACTGTGCTTATTACAGGTTGCAGCGCGTCTAGTTTAAAAAAAACTGGGGCCTGACCTGGGGATGAAGTGTAACCTAGAGAGATTCTCTCGTTCGGAAAATCTGCTCTCCCAAGACAACAGGCGCAGCACAGTGTGTAACAGGAATAGAAGAGAGTGCAGATGCAATAGAAGCCATGGACTTGAAAAAAATAATCTACTTAAAATTGATTATCGGCGTAAGAGTATCAGAAACATACACAGCCGCTCTATCACTAACGGAACAAATTTTTCACTAGCTGCTGCCACTGCGGAAGAAACATCTAAGGGGTTTTCTTTGGTGCGCGGTCACATCTGCAAAACCAGAATTTAGCGCTTTCAACACCATTGCAGCCTCCGCGCGAGAGAAACGCCACTTTCCTGCAGTTTCAAGGAAATTCATTGCATTGCTTCGGCAGGAACTACTGTACGATGCAGCAGGTGAACTAGAGCATGGACAGCAGTGGAGCACGCCTGAGGCACAGCCAGTGAGGCACAGGCGACCTACAGTTGTTGGTGCTGTGCCCGGAACACCACCGATCTCGGCACTTAAGATGACTAGGATAACATGGCATCACCTCTGATGGGCAGGTCAAACCTGCATACGAGGAGATCACGCTTTCAGTCCTGAATACGAGACTCCCCTGACTTACTAGTGTATCGGTACATGAACAGCGCAACAACTAGGACATCATCTTTAAAATGGCCTCAGGACGGTACAGGCAATGTCTATCACACTTGCGAGGTGACTGATGGCACAAAGCCCGGAATATCGAAGAGCCAAATCCGGTACGGACAATGCGGTCACTCAGGTACTGGACGTAGATGATTCTTACAGAATTTCTTTCTGATGAAACACTTCACTTCTGGTATATTCAAATATTGAGAGAACATCGCACAAAGGTATTTCTGAATTACATCGCATTCGTTCAAGACGGATGCCCCCCCCCCCCCCCCCCCCTCCCCCCTTTCCGCACATCTGTGATGACTTGAGCAACAGGACACACTTGACGCTATCTCCGCCGGGTGAACCAGGGCGATGAACTCGGATCGAGGGAGGGGATCGCCACTTGCGGCACCGAAAGGTACTAACACAACCAAAGAATTAAAAATATTACACCTAATGAAGCTACTGAATGGCTCATCTCCCCTCACAAGTTCAGACCAGCCAGGGAAATTTTCGAAATTTATGCTCAACTGCCGCTTTCACACCTCCATCGCTGCCTTCTTATAAAATTTGAAGTGCTCCTACAGGACAGAGCTCGTTCTTGCGCTCACGCCACACTAAATCAATAGTTTATGAACGTAATAAAACCTTTTAGCGTAATTTCTTACCATTAATCAGGAAGCATCATTTCTCTGCCATTGTCGGCGCTAGCTTAAAAATGTTCAGAATGGCAGCGGAATGAGAAGCTACTGGAACACGTCAAGTTTTCAGGAGAACTAAGAGAGCATGGTCAGTTTACTCAAAGGCTTTTTCTGTCCCAGAGAGTTGTTACATTCTTAATTCGAGCCCCGTGCAATGTATTTCCGTATTTAAGACACACTGAAAGAGATTGTGGACAGCTTGCTACATACTGTACAGCCGCATGTGCTCTGCAAAAACAGAACTCACAGATAAGGAGGCTTATTGAGCGAGGGATTATAAATTACGTCTAGCACCTTAAGAAAGAAAAAGAAAACACTCTAGTGACCCACTGTCTCTCGATTCTTGACATCTAATCATAACCGATGGTTCGGGAGAAATAAAAAAAAACAACCTGTTAAAATATCGGTCGGGCGATTTCTTTGCTCTGCCCTTTATCCCGTTTCTCTTCCCATTTTTGCTCACATGAAAAAGAAAAGCAAGGGAAAAGAGGAAACAATAAGGAGCCAGCTGGACCTGGTTCCTTTCGGGAACGAAGTCAAATGTCGCCAAGAGGCCCTGCTTTCCGTCCTCGTTAGCCTCAAAGCCCGTCAAGCATGGCGGACGGGTGAGCCGTAATCTCGAACCAGCGTGCCGTCTCAGCAAACGTCCCCGAGTCGTAAGAGAGGAGAAGCGAAGCTTGTGGTGGCAGCAGAGGTGCCGAATGCTAGCGCTTCACTCGAGTGTGAATTCCGCGGCGACGCAAAGCCTTCTTCGGGAAGGGTAGCTCCGGTGCGACAAAGTGCGCAGCCAAGAAGAGCAAAACGAAATGGGAAGAACAAATACAACCAGAAAAGGCATAAAATGAACGGGCTATCTCCTTCTCCTCTCAGCGTATTTCAATCTCCCTCTTTCCTTCCCGCCGGGCTTCGTCGCTTCCTTCGATTACGCCCGGAGAGTCCGCGGTGAACAATGAAAGCTGCATGCGCCACAGAAAGAGTTTCCCTTCTTCTTCCTATTCTTTTCCCGTTCCTCGCATTCACCGCTCGGTGCTATCACCAATCTCCTTCGTTTCTTTTTGTCTTTATTTGCACTAAAGGCTATACCGCGAAATACCTTGTCGCTGTTGCACAGCTTCCCGCTCTCTTTTCTTTTTTGTTTTCTTCCCAAGAACTCTCTCTATCGTCAATAACCCGCGCAATCCGACTAGGGTTTCTGGATGAGCTGAGGAGACAGCGAATTGCGAAAGTCAGAGGCTTTTCTCACGCTTCGCCGGAGCTGCCATGCATTGATGATTCCCCGCTTCTCCGCAAAAATCAGTCTCATTTAGGAGTCACGGCCTGCTTTTTTTTGCGCGCGGTTTCCCCGTTGTTTTTTTTCGTTGTTTCTTGCGTCGCGTTTATAGGTATATCTTATTCGGCATTAGGGTAGCTTGTGGTGAGCAAACATTTTAACGCCGCTCTGTTCCTGATGAAGCCCGGAAGGTCAGTGAATCCCATCTGCTCTTATTTGGCAACAAAGGCACGAGATTAAACTCAGTGATGCCACGTTTTCACTCTTAAAATTATGAAAAGGATGCATGGTTTGCCAGAGACCAGCTCCAGATGTAATCTATTTTCAGGATCAGCACCTGCTCGTCTCTTTACACTGTCGTCCATAAATAAGAAACGCTGCCATTCATTGCGTTTTGCAGAGAGGGTGCTGCCTAACTGGGACCGGGGACTATCCATATCCGTGCTCCGTAGGGATCGAGGTGCCCGTGCAGTCATAGCAAAAAACGTGGAAGAGGTAGATTTTGGAAATAGTTCCGTGAGGTCACCTGGTGCCAACCGTACATATATTAGGTTGGGGCAACTTAAAAAGATTGAAAAATAAGCCAGTGCCTGCACCACTGACGTACAACAGGCTAAAGCGAAATATGAGCGCATAAGAAAAAGCTGCAATATGCTGGTGCCCACCTGGGCTCAACAGTGAGTTTGCAGTGGAAGGAAAAGTGGAGAGTGCTGAAAAATGTAAGTTGGGGGTAAGGTGGTGAGAGAGAAAGGAAATTGGGATGGCTTACCGCACAAATATCATAAAACTAAGAAGGTTACTGCCGCACTGGTATTAGGCATCTAAAGTGGGCTTTCGTAGTGTGACCTTTGATTATGTAAACTCACGTTACCTGTTTTCAACAAAGCAACACTACTCAGTCGGCGTATTTGTAACCTTCAGCGCCACATTAGTGACGCCAATGAAGGGTCACGAAAATAAGCTTTCATTTGGCCTTCGCTAGCGTGAGACACGCTTGGGTGTTTTGGTTCAACTTACGTGCAGTACGTTGCGTCAAAAACAAAAATGCTTCACTGGGCGGCAGCGTTCTCGTTATTTACATTTCCAAAGAAATATTCAAGCTTTCTCGACGTGAAGTTTTTCGTTTTCTTTGTAGCTTATTTTCTCATCCTTAGGATACATCGCGACAGACAGCGAACATAAATGATGTAAATAAATAAATAAATGCTTTCCGGTGTCGCTGTTATGCCAGACAGGCGCAATCGAAGGACGCCTGATAACCTGAGCTCTTTGTAGATCCTAAGCGCTACAATGCACCTTTTCAAATATTTATGAAATATTTGCAGTCGGTAGCCATGAACTCATTTTATTGAATCTTGATGCCTAAAAAAAGGCCTCGGGTCATTTTATTTAGGAATTCTCTTCAAAATTCAGTCTTCTTTCTTGCTTACCTCTTTGCCATCGTAACGCCCACTTTTTGGTACCGGAGATGGATAGTGAGATAGCATGCTAGGGTTCCAGACATCACGGGAGGTCACAACCAATAAAAGGGGAAGAAAATTATCAGCCAGGAGCTGCATTTCGTATTGTTTCATTTGGTCCCCAGCCATTGGCTCATTCCTCCCGGTGAAGCACACCATGAGGTAGGATGTTACACCTAGAAGAAAGTCGTCAGTGATGCCTTTAGCGTGGATGACTTTAGCGTGGGCATACTTTAGCGGGATGCCTTTAGCGTGCCCGCGTCTTTACCGCACTGGCGCCCCGGCGCCTACGCCTAAGAATGATGGAACACGACGGCATTTTTGACACTACTGAGCAAATTTATTGGTGCTAAACCTGTCTCAGCAAAAAATGCCCTGAATTTGCTCAGTGAACTGGCAATTCTTGATTCCTGTGACTCAGAGGGATTGGATGCACCTGCAGTACAGTGGCTATAGCGGCGGCGCCGAGACCAGAGAGGTTGTGCCTGACATTGGTCGTTTTGTTGTCCACCTTTTGTTGTTTTCGTCAATATTGACGTCACAGCCAAATTAAGTTAGAACGATATAAATCGCTTCAAAAAACTGCCCCCGAAGTTAAAAATTGCGCTGCTTGGTTCCACTTAGTTTGTATCACTTCTAAAGCCGCATTTTATATATAGTGCGCTTAATGTGACAGCTCTGTTCGGAGAAGTCACGTCGTCGTTGGCGTAGTGCGCGTTCCTCCCTCTCCCGCTTGCAGGTTTCTCTAGCGGCACCTGCCACGCAAGGCGCTCTTCTTTATGAATGGATGAGCGATCGCACGTGACGCATGACGCACGACTGCGTAATACTACGCCCCGGCAGATCTATACCCCCGCACCCGCCCAGCTCTACTCTCAAGGCAGGCTTATGCACTCGGTTACTTAAACACTCTCAGCAAAAGGCATTCAATAGAGCGGACCCGTGACGCTAATTGGAGTGCAGTCGCATGAATATAAACGGCAACCCACGGCCCTCTATCCAGATTTTCTTAACTCTCCGATTAACATCAGCTTGCTTTAAGCACCACCTAAGCTGCCGCTGTAATCGCACCACCACAGTGGTATAAGTCCAATGAATTTTTCTCCTCGATTAAGTGGACGAGAATAAATGTCTCGTAGAAAAGGAATATTAATTGAGGTGGCACACAGCGCACAAGCACTGTTTTGCCCACCAGAAAAGCACCGAGTTTTCAACGTATAAAGCACGCTGCTATTCGAAAATATGGAGAATAAGAAGAGGCGGAACGAGGAATGAGATTCCTTTCGCCTCTGTCACCGTAGCCAGGTGATCCTCAAGAACTTGCTAGGTTTTTTTTAATGTCCGCGGTATTTAGAAAAACACGCAGATAAATTGTTTTCTGGCGCGCTTAAGAGGTTTGAAACATAACCACCTTTGAAAAGCATGCTAAGTTTCAAATTGAGAAATGTTCTCATTTCGATAACAGTGACAGTAACAAGAAAAAAAAATCGATGCTGCAACTGTTGCGCAGGAGACTGCTGTACCTCCAGCCTCACCACGCTGACAACCCACGCTTGCATGAAGTTTGTGTTCGTCGACCAATTACATCCCAATTACAACCAATTTGTTCCAATTACATCCCAAGGCGCAGTGTCGCAACACTTGCGGAACAGATTGCACATGGGCAAAACAAGTGAGTGTTCGGAGCAGAACTTAATCTTTCTACGGGTGGGGGCGGATAAAGGTCTCTGGTGGCGTCCTGAATTCTTTCACAGATGCAATGAAAATATTTATGAACCGAGGCGGTTTCATTTGCCTGTACCGCTGTACAGAAACCAAATGAAAAGAAATACTTCTAGGGAAGAACAAACAAAACGGCTTGCGCATGAATCAAGCGCCCACTGCGGCAAGACAAGCCATATCAAAGCTGCACGCAAAGCCTAAAGTGCGCTCGGATTGACACGAGCGGGATCTCGAAAACGGTTTCCGCTTCTACTCCAGGCATGCAACGCGCCCATCGCGCCCCGGGATCCGGTACGCTTCTCCTGTGTGCACGCAGTATCCTACTTCTCGCGCGTATGCATGCATGATCGTGCGTACTTATGCAAACAGCGAACGAATGGATACACGCTCCTCTACGCTTCACTAAAACAAGAGTGCCCCACTGGCAGACATCCCTCATGGATTACAGAGACGGCACGCGAGAAAACAGTTCCATATCTTTTGTTTTATCTTGTAACTTGAGAAATTGAAATGCGTCGTATGGTGAACTCACATGCAGCTGTAATGCTCTTTGTGTCTGCGCCTTGCAAATGCACCCCGCAGCCCTGTATTGACTGGTATTTTCTTTTTGTTGCTTAGTGCTGCCTGCAGGAGCTGTTGAATGAGACCTGCTGTCGATACTGAACTGCGATCTTCGCCCGCACCTCTGCCGACAAACCTGTGCGCACTAAAAAATAAGTGTAGTTGATAACTTGACCCTGAGAGAACTGGGCCGAAGGAAAAGAAATAACAAGAAAAATAAACCCTGTGAAGCTGAAATCTATAAAAAAACTGCACTGTGAGTAGAATGAGCAATTTCAATTCATAAGATATCATAAAACGTTGAGTATTGCCAACGGTAGTATGCCATCCTTCTTAACGTGATTACCACTGTGTATTTAGCTTTGCAGGAGGTCGGTAATAAATCTCAAGATTTAGTTAACTGGGGGCGTGGCTAGGGCCGCTTGTCATTTTCCACTAGTACAGGTACTGCCCGCACTAGGAGATGCTCCGATTTAAATTTTGGAGACGTATACGTCAGCGTACGTCACCTTGATTTTATTTTTTTATACTGCCTATTTGCTTCGTGGTTGTAGATTTTGTTAGCTGTTTAAGGCAAAGTCGAATTTATGTCCATGCGTTGCCGAGAATGGAAGCGAAAACAGTACCGTTCGTGTGCGATTTTCTTGGAATTTTTGAGCTGCGTTTATTCCGCATTTATCTTGTGCAGCCTATTGCAGAAGAAGTCTGACTACCGCATGCTTCTCCGTCCCAACTACCAGCTCCACGCCATAAGGATACTATGTAGACGCACACCGAATGTTGCCGACAGGAACCCCACTTACGATATTGCCAGATGACGAGCAAATATGTAATGCGCCTTGGTCTCAAGTTTCGTGCTGTAAGAAGCAGTGCGTTTCAAAGGAATGACTTGCGTATTTAGGCAGGCCCACTGCATGGAATGAGGTTGGTGGAGCCTCGCATGCAAGTACGACACAAGTAACTTATTCTGTTCGGCCAATAGATGCAATGAGAGATGCCAAGGGGAAGCACGTGAGCAGTTTTCTAATGCGCATATTTGCCCGTACTGGTGTTTATTCGTGCCCATCAAATCCTGACCGCATTTCATGTTCGTTAAGGGCAGGAGCAGAGGGTTGCGAACATTATTCTAGCCTTTTCGTTAAAAAAACGCGAGTGCTAGAATTCTAACAAAAGGAAGACTATGACCATTATTCGTTCTAGAATGCTGGAAGCGCAGATAGTGTTTGGAAATAAATACTGGCACCTTTCGGTGTGGATCTGAGAAAATAAAAAAATCCGCAGATAGTAGAAGGAGCGCCAAGTATTTCGAAAGAAGAGTTATAACGGGCCACCAGAGCCATGGCTTTTTGAATAAAGTGAAGACAACCGCAGTGTGCTAGCACGGTAGTTTATTTCAAGAATAAAGCAAGATAGTTTATTTCAAACGCGCTACTTCTTTCGCAGCCTATTTTCCCAAAGTTTCATAGAGGAAGAGAACAGGGTGCTATTAGAATCGCTTGCATTGATGAAATAAAAGCAAGCTGGCGTCATACAAGCTGACACTGTGGCAAAATCTTCTAACATGTGGAAATGCTGCCCTGTTTGGAGTGTCATACGAAAAGGAGTTACATAATATAGTTGGGCAACATGTGGAATAAAATTGACTTCTGTTTTTTAACATTCCGAAAACCATGAACAGACACACGCAGTGCGTTTTGTAGTGCGTTTGCGCAATTTGCAAGGTATGAAAGAGAAGTAGGTTATATGTGATTACCTCTCATAGCGCTATGACTTTAATAATGCCGGTTTCTATCCCAAGAGGCTGTTGCTCGCAGTCGACGAAGCTAAGCAAAGCAGTAGCTAGAAGTTGCGCAGATTGATATCCCATAGCGTTAGGCAGAAGGGCCATAACCAACAGAAAAAATCCGTCGGCCTTGTTGGTACCGAATTTCTTCCATTGTAGCAAGCCGGTTGCGGGTATTCATCAAAACAGCTCATGGCTGAGTAACAGACATTATAATTCATTTCATGTGTCAATAAACATTGTGTCTGCCATTTTCGCTTCCTGAGTAAAGGGATGTTTTCTGTCGGGAAGTTTTTTTCACGCTTCCCGTCTGCAAAAGCAACAGTGCTACCAGGACAAGTGTGCTAACTCGTCGGGTTGACGGTGATTTTCAACAGTGCTTCCTTGAGAAATGTAAAGGGAAAAGAACACAGTAGATACGGATGACCATCAAGATGTTATGCATTACGTTACACAAAAAGCGCCAACGTTCGACAGTTATTTAAAGTTCCCCTTCCAAGAAAACGAGGGCAAAAGTTAGACAGATCACCCAACATTATTTACCAAGAGAATTTGGATAGTAGAAGTGGACATGAATGAAGACTACGAAAGAAAAAAAATAAAAAAAACAGGATAAGACTGCCAGGAAGTGCACTTGTACGACAGTGAAAAAGACTGACTCGATGATCTCAGACAACCAGAAAGCGATACAGGATACGAGAAGACAGGAAGCTAAATTAAGAAGGCCCTATCGAAGACGCTGCTGAACCATGAAAGGACACTCAGTCATTCTCCATCAATAGCAAGCGTGCGCTGGTGGCCAAATGAGTGGCTCTTTATTTTGATCCGAGTTCTCTCAGAGAGAAAGATTGTCCATCTTTGATGACTTTTTGCTGTTACATCAAGGATATAAGATTTGCCTCTCATACCCCATACCGCCTAGGCGACGCATCAGCGTGCATATCTATTAATTAAAACAACAAATTAGTATACAACGCCTGGTCATGGTGAACGCTAGAAACAACGTAGTGTGCGCAAATACACAAAGGCCACTCAGGGCTTCGCGTTTGTAGGAGCACAGTGACAAATTAGTAGACTTTCAAGGGCTCTTTCCTTTTATCTTTTTTTTTTTTGCTAGGAAACATTCAGTGAAACTAAGTATTAGAAATGCTTATAGACGAGCCTGAAGGTTTTGCTTTTGCTTTTTGTAATGTTTGTATACGTGTATCTATGGAACATCGTCCTTCCAGGTCGTAATCCACAACTAAAATTTTCTCTTTGCTTTAAAAGCGTACAAGCATGTCTGAATCAAAAAGTTCAAATTTCACCGTCTATTTTGCGTGTCATATGATACGTTATGTAGAGAAGATGTCACTTTTTATACACTCGTTGTAAACGTTTGCTTCTAGCAACGTACCTAAACATGCAAAACCGGAAAAAAATAATGGCCGAAAAGACAACAACAATAAAGCAGAAATTGATAAGACGATAGTGCCGATGGTTGCTGTGTTAGCAGGAGTAGTAGCGCTGGTCGTAGCAGATATAGTATTAACACTAGCAGTTGTTACAGCACTGATAATGTCGCGGCAGTATCAACCACAAAAACCTAACTTTACACGCTGGAGCGGAGCAATACTCTTCGAGCTCAAAAGAGAATGCACGTACGGAGGCGTTTTCCATGAGCACATAATAAGAATGCGGCGCATCTAGGACATGCCTGCGCCGACACATTCACGGGCCGTCTAAATAAAACCGTGCCGCGTTGTGGACGCTAAACAGACACTTCATCTTGAAAAATCTGAATCGAGATAAAATATATTCAATTTGAAAAGGTGACCGCACGTCACAAAGCTCCGGTATTGCTCGTTACGCTTGTCCGTGATTGGCAACCGTTCCGCAACACCAATGACGTCAAGTAAGCTCTTTAAGCGCATAAATGGTGATTTTGAACAGGGGGTCTCTTGTTGGCTATCGCCATCGGCGTAGCCTGCGCAGTACTGCACTCTTTTAGCGGGATCCATGCGGGCAGATCGGGGAGCGATACAAGGAAGAAGCTCGGGAGGCGCGATGCTCGTTCGCGTTCGCGGCGCTGAGCGGTAAAGTGCCACTATGAATATCGCATGGCAAGCAAACTGATGCGGACGCGCCGAGGCCCCATCCATCTCTCGCCTCTCGCCTCGGCGGGCTGCCACGCTGTACCCGGCCGTTTATCAGCGCCTGCTCAGGTGCCGTGGCTACGAACCATTTATAAAAATGCTCGCGACACGCCACAGCAGAGGGCTCGCGTGCACGCGTGCCCCGCTGCCGTAAGCCCCCATTAGGAATTGGGGCGTGATAAGAAAAAAAAAAGAAGTTGGTGGAGAAGCAGTGAGAAGTGAACGAAGAAGCTTTGGGTATTATTGTCGTTACTTAGGCATGTCAGGAGTCCTATACTGCCGCTTGTGTTTAATTTTTAGAGGAGTCTGATCGGACCTGCTTCCGGTTTTTTAAATGAATATTGAAACACTTATTACTAAATGATAGCCTCAAGCATCCTTTACGCAGCTGCAAATGTGTAGTAGACGATGTGCGGCTTTAATCACAGGGAACAACCCTGCCGAAGTGCAATCAGATATCTGCGAAAAACGCTGTTTTTGGCAAACATATTTTGAACCAAAGTCTCATTTATATTTGCCTTTTTGTTTTTGTTCGCGCTCAGATGAGGTTATCCCTTCCGACGCAACCCGCATGCTTACGGTAGTTATTTGTCTCCGTCAAGTAGCACAGGCCTCAACCTTCCTGTCGACGGTCGTGACGCCTGATTGGAGACGAAGTTCTGTGTCGTAGGATCGATCAGATTATTGTGATATTTCACGTAACTCTTCGTAGAGTGAATATTTATAGCCCAGCGCCCCCGCGCGACTGTCAGTGTCGCATGTCTTTGACCTCAGAAATTTGGAATAAAAGTTCTCCGGTGAGGGATGCTGTGATAACGCTTAAAATATTTATTATATCAAAGTCACATCAGTTGTCAGACCTGCGGGCCCCACATCCACTCATAGGGCAGGGCAGAAAGATGCAATAGCAGTTATAGATTGTAAACTGGGTATCTGTGCTGGGAGTCGAAATGTTATCATTATGTATCACCCCAGCCCGATAGGACTGCGTGGTGCTCGCAACGTTAAACCTGGAGACGACATTTAAGCTCCAACTGAAGGGTATGACACGATAGAATTGATTCATTAGTGCCAATAAATGCGGAACTGGCCATTTTCTACTTTGCATTCGCAGATCCATAGAAGTGCTCATACCACTCCTGGCGCAGAGGTTCTGGGGTTAAACTACGCGCCACTGCCCTGCTATGGCAGGAGCTTCCATCGGTGCGATTTGTGAGAACCATGTTGTTCTTGCCGAGCGACCTCTCATGGCCAATCATTAATTTAATTGCCACCTTCCACGGTGGACAGGTTCTGATGACGTCAGAAGGTCATGTCACCTAAGTGGCCCACCTGCCAACAAGTGGATGTTTCGCTCACGGCTAATGACGCTGGCGCCGGCTTTTCTGTGAGACGGGATGCTTAACACTCTGGTGTTAACATAGCGCTCTTATAGCAGTCATACAAAAATTTTGCAAATTATTAGGTGGCGTTCGAGCAACCTCTGTTATATAGTAACTCATATAGTTGTCAACCACCACCTCTATCGTTCACTATTACGACAAGGCTAATGTCCAGATTGGCCAGTTCGTTCAAGGGAGCCGATCACGGAACACATTTACGTAAGCGAAGCGTTGTAAACTTTGTAGTTGTGGCTCTTAGCACGCAGTAATAAATAACTGCGGCCAGCGTACGCTCTCGTGATAACGATCTAAGCCACTTGCTGCTTTGACTACAAACTACTGTCGAGCCACGAATCCGCGGCATGACTGCCATCAGACTGCCATCAGGATGTTGTGCGCAGTCCTCAGGCCCTGAGTAATTCCAGCGCTCAAGGCTGCTATGGGCTTCGACTCTTCGCTACGTTCTATCGGCGCTCGTAAGTGCCCCGAGAAGCGAGCTCGACGTGCTATGTCACCTTATATACTCTGGTGCTCCGAGATGTTCTTAGCCTGTTCTCTGCAGCAGTCTTTTACGTCATACAAAATTCACCCAGTGGATTGACTCCGGTGGGTGATTGTGAGGATTCGTCCTTACCTGATGTGCGCGAATTTTAGGAAAGTGAACAGTCGCGGCACGTGGACTTAGATGACTCCTCCGCTGAACAGAGAGAGAAAGACAAGAGAGAGAGAGAGAGAGAGAGAGAGAGAGAGAGAGAGAGAGAGAGAGAGAGAGAGAGAGAGAGAGAGATAGAGAGAGAGAAAAACATCTTTATTGCCGCAGAATGTCGGGGTTTAGGGCACGTGGGTTTGGTGCGGCGCCCAGGGGACCGCTAAAATACCAATGTAGACGCGTCGCGGTTCTAGGAACTCAAGTGAATTTACACAACAGCATTAAAAAGCTATAGAAAAATAATGAAAGCAGGCATATTGCATTCTGCCTGTTTTTATTTCTAAAAAAAAGCTTGTTTTTCTTGAGGTGAAATGCAAACACGCTCGTGTGGCATGCGATGACAGCGCGCTAATAAGAACCCGAGGTAATCAAAATTAATTCGCAGCCCTCCAATTTGGCATCCCGCAAAACAAATGTGTTGTTTCGGGATGTTAAAACCCACATAATATTGTTATAAGCAGTATTTTTTAGTGGATAGACGCAAATACCGCTTACGCAGCTGCAAATAATTTTTAAGCCATGGAGGATGAAAAAGTGTTTATAATGAACTTTAGATTATGAAAACGCACGAACGCAAGGTCGGATAGAAGTGAAGACGCACACAGGGCTGACTCACAACTTGCTTCATTCAGAAAGGTAAAATAAATGTAAGCAGGACATTTTCGTACAGCAAAACGCTATGCTTGTTCTCTACTCGCGCTCAACTCTACAACAAATCACAAGACTTGTTGAGTTCGCTTTGTATAGCATGAAAATATATTTGTTCTACAGTCTTGCGCAACTCTACAAATCGATCACAAGAGTTGTTGAGTTCGCTTTGTACAGGATAACACTATACTTGTTCTTCAGTCGCGTGCACCTCTATTATCAATCATAAGATTTTATGAGTTGGCTTTTTATGGCATAAAACTATACTTCTCCTCTAGTCGCGCTTAACTCTACAATAAATCACGAGACTTGTTGAGTTCGCTTTGTACACGATAACCCTATACTTGTTCTTCCGTCGCGTGCACCTCTATTATCAATCATAACTCTGGCTGAGTTGGCTTTTTTACAGCAACAAACTGCACTTGCTCTCCAGTAATGCGTAACTCTACAATAAATCCCAAGACTTGTTGAGGTTGCGTTGTACAGCATAAAACTATACTTGTTCTCCAATTGTGCGCAAGTCTACAATAAATCACAAGATTTGTTGAGGCAGAAGACGCCTAGGACATGAAAAGCATCTCATTCAAAGATGGAATGAATAATAGATTAAAAGCGCAGTACAGCCAAGTGGGTAAGCTATGGCTTTCTTTTTATCTCCGCTTTAGATCGTTTTAAGCAGACCGATAAGCGCAACGTTCATTGTATTACATACAGTTAATTCATATCGCAATGATTTCACTTCAGAAGAAGTTAACACGAAGATATCTTTGCTATTGTTTTTAACGAAGTATGCTGGACATGTGCTTCGCCTTCGCTTGATGACTAAAATAAGGCACATCGTAAGCAAGAGTTGTTTTCATGTTTGCGCGAACTTGGGCTGCTTTTAATATTCAGGACACTGATGCAACTGATAATACCTGACATGTAACTGGCAAGGAAGTGAGTTCGTTGTGTACAATGAACAAGTATTTCCTAGCCTAATTCCGAAAAAAAGCAGGGAGCTTTGAAACCCTTGTTTTTATCACCGTGTCTAATGAGATTACGACCGAAAAGATAACGCAAATATTGGATAACTGGCATAGACAGTACAGAAGCGTCTGAATTATGTTTTCGGAGTACTTGTAAAAACATCAGAGGCAAGGAAACCATCAGGTTCGTTCGAAGTAGAGAACTCAAAACTTGTTTAAACGGATTAGGTGAAATGAGATAAACAAAACTGTGATAGCGTTCTCAATTTCAAGCCTTCCTGAACGGGCAAGTCTTCTTGGGCCGTTGACCAGCTATATCTGGCAAGTAGTTCCAAAAGAACAAGGGAGAGAGAAGCCTCACAGTGCTTACCAACGTTTCGTCAAGAGGACTTGTCTTCGTCTAGGAAAAGCGTTTCTCATTGGCGGGGTTTAAACGGGATTTTCACTCCAAAGAGAAAGGACCGGAGAGGGGAGGAGGGCTCGAGCGGGGAAGGGCGTTAGAATTGGGAGTGCGAATTTTGTTCAGGCATGTTTGCTGCTAAAGAAGATTACCGCTTGACCTGCCAAACTGCGCAAAGAAATAGGCCAGCTCAGTATAAAGGAAGGCGGGGCTGTGTAGCACGGAGAGCTAGTATATGTGGGCCTGAAAGGCTGTGTGTACAGCTGTGACAGATGGCACTGTATGACTGGCTGGTATACGGATTTTCAGCATGGAAGAAGGAAGTACCAGGGGAAAGAAAAAAAATTAAAGAAGAAGAGGAAATGGGGCGGGTGCTCCTATTTCCTCGTACTTGACCCCTCCCGCCCCCAAGGAGTGCGGAATCCAAGGATGCCTGAGAAATAGAAGCAGGAAATGGTAACAAAGAAAAAACAACCTCTCAGCGTTATAACAATGCATAAATTTTATGAAGTTCAATCGTTACTTTTCCCACATCTCTACTGTCTGTTCAGACTGCGCAGACGTTGAAAAAAGTCCGCAACCGTCTGGAAGACGCTGAAGTAACGAGGGTTAGCTGTTTGGTTGACTAGATGAAGAAAGCGAAGAAGAACGCGCCACTCGTCTCGAGAAACGGAATGTAATAAATGTCATTTGAAACGGGGTGGACTGCCACCATGCTCGGCTACGCTTGCCCGCACGCCGCATAGCGGAACGATCGCCGCCTAGCGCCATCTACCAGAGTAATTACGATGCACGACTACCATTGTCGAGTTGCGCTCCCTCAAGATACGTCCCAAACAGAATTTTCTTCGTTTGGGGGGTCAAGTTGGGCCTAGAATTCGGCTTGCGGTGCGATATGGAAGCGGTTCAAGTAGTAATTGCATGTATACAATGTTTACCTATTTTTTAATTGTGGTTTTATTTCTATACCGCAACCTATAGGGTGTTATTTGCCTACCAAATTCGGTATACGACTGTCTCCGAATGAATGCCGTTGTTATCAGAGTATATGTAGTGGAACGAATGTAAACATGTATAGTGGTGCCATAGCGGGACAGTTTTCCTAACTGTTTTAGGATATTTTTTGGCGAAGGGGAAGGGGTGAGAGGGCACAACAAATTTTTATGACCGCCATTTTGATTCGAGAATCCGAAACTACGCCGCCATTTCGTCCCCTGACGTCATACTCACATAGTTCCACCTCTATCCACCATATTGGACCGTGGCGTCATCATTGGCACGCGGCAGGTGGTTTTTTCTACAATGGTATTGTAGATGGCGCTACAAGTCTCAATACGTGATGCGCTGTTTTCTAGTTGCTGCAACAGATGGCGCTTTGATCTGAGGGCCGTAGGAGACCTCACGAAATCTCGAAACGTTATGAGTAGTTGCTGCCACAGATGGCGCTGTCATCAAGGGTCGTAGCAGACCCCACGAAATCTCGAAACGTGATGAGTAAGAGCTCACGCTCTTAAATAGACAGTGAGGAGAAATTGAGGTTGGTTTGGTTTGGTTTGTGACGGTTTAACGTTCCAAAGCGACTGAGGCTATGAGGGATCCCGTAGTGAAGGGCTGCGGAAATTTCGACCACCTGGGGTTCTTTAACGTGCACTGACACAGGCCTCTTTAACGTACCTGACACAGTACACGGGCCTCTAGAATTTCGCCTCCATCGAAATTAAACCGCCGCGGCCGGGATCGAAGCCGCGTCTTTCGGACTAGCAGCCGAGCACCATAACCACTCAGCCACCGCGGCTGCGCAAATTGAAGTTGCCTTGTATCGATCGAATACCAGCTCCTGATCACAAAAACGCCACTCTTACTGAAAACAAATCTCTTGTAAGGTAGAAAATAGCAAGAACCAAAATACTGGTATCCCCGCCACAGGCCAATCTCGCAAGTACAAGGGTGATGACATCATATGACAAGAGACGCCACCTTGGAGGAATTTTCCTTCCTACATGGACGCCATGAATCTCTGAGGCTGACAAAGGAAGGTTGCGAGGTTCAATATTGAAGTAAGTTTTGTTTTGAAACCGATAGGGCACTTTTATCACGCAAGGAAGACAGACAAAAGACAACCTGAATGTTGGAAGCAAAGAAAACCAATGCTTGGCGGTGCCACAGGCGGCCAGGAGAGTTTAGGTTTTTTATGGCGCTTCGCGTCTATGAGCTTTACGTGCCCCGTGGTTTTGTTTTTGATGTACCTAAATTTACAAGCGCGACACAGCAGAGGAACTCCAAGTGCCACTTCAAGTGCTAGCTAACCTTTGAAGGAGCCTATTAAGGCTGGTCAGGTGATCACCATGGTCGATGAAAAACTATGATGGCACGATGGTCGGTGATCGTACAAGGCAGTTAGCAGTATAAAGAGGACTTGCGTCTTCGTGCACTCGCCCGGCGAAATGTTCCCGGCGGTGCCATCCAACTTCAAACTACTTAACAGAAATCGTTTATTAGGGACGGCAGACAAGATACAAGGCAGTTAAGAAAAAGAGATTTCGAACCTGCAGAGACCGTGACTCCGCTCTCCTCCAAATTGTTTGTTTGTCGCTCCATTCAATGGCTCCGGCAGTTAGGCGGAGAATGTCTATTCTAGCTCTCGGCTAATTTAATTCATTCACAGTACACATCAGAAGTTATATGCAAGTGGGCGAGAGAGCCAGACCCAGTGGGCGAGAGAGCCAGACCCAATAGACCCCGTACCTCCGGAAATGTGCGGAACCAGTTGAAGCATCGTGCGTCGGCTTTACTTTCAAGCCGCCAACTTAAAACGCGAGCGCCCATCTTTTTTTTTTGTGGCAAAAAAATAAATGAATAACTTGGCCCTTGCAACCGTGGGAGACCTCGACGCCGCCTGCTGCACTGAGCAACAGCGCCTTTCAAGGAATCACAATCCATTGGCACCAAAGCCCTGGCCAGCCTCCGATGGGCGTGACGCGCCGACCTTGTACTGGCCCCTCGCGAGTCCCCGCACTGTGTTTACGAGATTTATTTAGCAACGGTTGCTCACGGCGGAATAGGGAACGACCCGCCGGCGCCTAACCTAACCGTGCACCCTCAAAAGCATCGAACGCTCTGTGGGGCTGAGTTCGCTGAAATGCAGGCCGGAGTTTTTGCGAGAACTTCGTCGTTGTGTTCGGGAACGGGATCCATCGTAACGCTATCAAGACGCCGGTGCAAACGTCAACGAAGCGACGGTAGCGACCTCCGATAGATGCCTTCAACGTGCGGCAGTGGTAGGTTTCATTCTGCTAGACTACACCACTAGTCGCGAGAAATCATGGAGTCTGCGTTTACGTCACGTTTCCGGTTACTCCGTTCTATGACGTCATAAGAGGACGCCGTGACGTCATTAGAGTGTCCAAGTTTGAATCGGAGCGGTGGGAAAAACTTTTTCAACTTCGAATCTAAATTTCTTTGAAATAAATGCATATTTTGCTCCCGGACAAGCGGCAACAAAGCCATGAAAAGCCGAACTAACAGATTTTGCTAACAAAAAAATTTTGGTATTCTCCTCACTGTCCCCTTAATATAGTTTCTGCTTCTGTAGAGCGCGCTTTGCGGTGAAGAACCGTGCTACTTGAGGAAGCACATGGTTCAGATGAAGGGGAGAAAACAGCTGCGAGGAATTCTCTGAAGTAGACAGTATATTGAAATAAGTATGCATAGAAATAAGCTCCAATGCTATTGATCATCTTACACGAGTGCGAAAGTTCTGAACTTGAACAGAGCGGGGTAATCCCTAGTGTCAACTGAGGCTATGCCGACGTTCAAAAAATTGTTTCGGCTGCTATAGAGCACGGAGTTCCCGGGTTCGAACCCGACCGCGGCTGCTGCGTTTTTATGGAGGAAAAACGCTAAGGCGCCTGTGTGCTGTGCGATGTGAGTGCACGTTAAAGATCCCCAGGTGGTCGAAATTATTCCGGAGCCCTCCACTACGGCACCTATTCCTTTCTTCTTTCACTCCCTCCTTTATTCCTTCCCTTACGGTGCGGTTCAGGTGTCCAACGATATATGAAACAGATACTGCGCAATTTCCTTTCCCCAAAAAACCAATTATTATTATTATTATTATTATTATTATTATTATTATTATTATTATTATTATTATTATTATTATTATTATTATTATTATTATTATTATTATTATTATTATTAATATTATTATTATTATTATTATTATTACCGCGAAAGAGCATAAGGGAATTCAGACCATTCCAAGTTTCTGCGCTCCTGCTCTCCCTCTCCCCTCTGGGCAGAATGCAAAAGCTGTTTAATTCTCTTTGTCCCCACCTTGATATATTCGAAAATTCTCTCCCTTCCTTTATATTGGATGTCCGTGACGTTCCACTTTGAGCATTCTTTTTCTCATACATAACTTCCCCTGTCATGCATTTCGTCTTTACTACACTTGTGCGTTTGCACCGGTATTATATTATTTTTTTCTCCTTAATTGTTCATCACGTCTACTTGTTTTCACTAATATTATTTCTTTAATACTGTGTACTCACGCCTGACTGTCTGTAACGCGTTCACTAATTACATTTCTTATTGTGTATGATTGTATTTCTAGCTTGTATTTCAGAGGTTTCTTATTCGTTCATATTAGTATTGGCTTTATTCTTGTTTGTATTTTGTTATATGCTGTACTTTGCTGTTATCGGTCGTTCTTGTGTTCCTTCTTTTTGTTTATTGCTCCATTAGTTATTTATATGTCTGTTGCCTGTTCTAGCTGTTTTCATTTACCGCTGTTCTCCCTGTTTTCTTCTTATCGCTTTTTTTGCTTCATGCTTGCTGTCACGCCTAGTTTGTCTTTTTTTTTTTTCTATCGCCTTGACTGCTGCATTACCTCCCCTGAGTGTCCTCCTTTGTGGTGAAATAAATTTACATTTTGTGCGTGTGAATGGTGTACCAGCACCAAGACCTATGGGTTGTTCCTGGGCACCGAAAAATAAAGATTGATTGATTGATTGATTGATTGATTGATTGATTATTATTATTATCGAGCATGCTTTGCGGTGAACAAACATGCTACCAGAGGAAGCACAGGGTTCAGATGAAGGGGGAAAACGGTTGTGATGAATTCTCTTGAAAACACACTATACTATGATCAGTATTCATAGAAATGAGCTTGAATGCTGTTGATATTCCGATACGAGTGCAAAAGTTCGCAATTGAAACAGAGCGGCGTAATCTCTACTGTCCATTGTGACTATGCAAATAATGAAAAAAAATAGCTTCAGCTCATGTAGAGCGTGCTTTGCGGTGAGCAGCTTTGCTTCCGGAGGAAGCAAACAGTTCAGATGAAGGGGAGAAAACGGCTGTGATTAATTCTCTGGAATGCACACTATGCTGAAATCAGTATGTATAGAAATGAGCTTCAATGCTGTTGATCTCCTGGTAACCGTGCGAAAGTACTTAACAGAAATAGAGCGGCGTAATTGAGATTAGGAGCTGTTGTGAAGGCAGAATAGTTATAAAATAAAACCTTGCGAAACGCAAACGGAAGTGCACTGACAGACATGGTAGTACGTAAGAAGATGAATACGGAACTTTGGTCTTTATGTGATGCAGTAAAATTAGGCTTAACTGTCTGTACAGATGTCTGGCTTTACATTTCCGCCACTTGGACGTTTCGTCCTACCAGATCAAATCTGTGTAAATTCAGTAAGACTTGGCACAAACCTATATGATATCAAAATGAGCACTGAGTCGACATGCATAACCTGGAGAGTTGCAATGTCCTTGTCATCTACGTATTGAAAACACGTGCGGATGTGAGTAAATTTGCTTCTGTTCACTCGTTCCAAAATCCTTAATTTGAGAAACATTACTCAATTTATTTAGTTCTTGGAATAATAAGGCAGGTTTCTGTTCTCGCATCAAAGCTTTCATTTTAGTCCGTCAGGCCGAGAAAAAATACGCCTTCTTTCTTCTAAACTTGTGCAGACATTAGAGTCTAGTTCTCATTATGCAGGTTGATTTTTTGTCCATCCTGCTAATATTTAATAGATTTATTGAGTTCAACTGTCGCTTTTGCGTTTTGCTCGTCCGATTTCTAGTTACCTTTCATGACATCGTTTTATTTATAATATTTTGCCGACATGAATACACGCTGGTACTGATTCCCACTATGTTGAATAAATCAAAAACAAGATGGGCGATTGATATAAGTTTCTTTTGAAGCGAAGGATTGTTCCATTTTAATGCCTTCACTTCTAGAGAATAAAAGGTACGCATACAAATGAAGCTTTGGGAAGTGAAAAGAAAATATTCAGTCGCTCTAAAGCATACACTGAAGTGTTCACAACAGGCCGTAAAAGACAGCAAGCGCCCAATTAAGCTCACCATAAAGAAGAAGCGTTCTTGTGCCTGCTTAGGCTTCAGCTGCTGCCTGCCATTTATTCACAGAACTTTTTGGCAATAAATGCTTATTAAGTTTTGGTATGTATTTAAAGTGCATCATATGGTTACTTCAGCGTCTGCGTACCGTGAAAGGTCGTTCAAATGGTTCAGTGATCTCTGTTGTATCAGAGTGAATACATTCCTGCGTTTTGTTTTCCAACTTATAACCGCGGAATTTACTGTGCGAGCTATGTAGACCGTAAGAATATTATTGCTTCTTGATTACAAGTGCTAGTTTCGAAATAAACTTTATGATAAGTGTACAGCTACAAATATTCTGAATTTCAAAATGGTGTTGACTTCTTGTAGCTGAGGAGCTTGGTATTTCTCGTCTGGCTCACTACCTGGATCAGCGTTTCATGGAACGTCTCTTTCTTTGTGCTGAGATGGCACTAAACCTACTTAACTTTATCAGCAGCTCTTGTAACGAAAACAGGTGCACATGTCTACATGTCTTCATGTGTGCAACATTTTTTGTTTCTCTATGGGATAGCGCTAAACGGACTTAATTTTATCAGAAGCTGTTGTAACCTAAAATAGGTTGACATCGTCGTCATGTAGACGAAGTTTTTTGCATAGTTCAACAAACTGTCAGAATTTGTATAGCCTAGAGATGAAGGATTCAAACGCCTTGCTTTTTTCTGCTTTCTTTCATTTTTGTCACGCGCAACGCCGAGTGGCTAGTCTCGGTGTCATCATGGGCATGGAAACGTGCGGTCCAGCGACCATGTGCGAAAAGAATAAAAAAAACACAGTCGTTTCTTTATCTGGGACCACATTCCATTTTTTACAGTTGAGCGAAAATAAGCGAAGTAATTCAGAGACGACTGAAAAAACGAACGTCAAAGTTGGCCATATATATGTGCGTCATCTGCAGAGTGCCCTTCGACTGCCATGACCTGTTTGGCTAATGTTGATATTCGCAATAGGTTGAGCGCTGCGGACAAGCTAGAAGAAAAAACTAGGTCTGAAACACCGCGCTATTTCCTAGTGGTTAGAACTGAATAAGGCGGATGACTAGACTGTCCAGCTCCCTCCTTCCCTGCAGCGCAAACGCACAGAATCGAACGGCGTGCAGTACACCCCAATATGCATCAATTTTGCACAGGACAGCTGAACAGAAAAGAAAAAAAAAGAGGAAGGAGTACGCACGTTCACATCAAATCGTAGGCATCACAGCTCTGATACAAATTCTCAAGCAAGCCTCTTGGAATCACTAGAGAGGCCTATCTCGCTGTGCCTTAATTGGCAAACTACAGCCACTGCTGCCGCCACAGCCAGAAAACAGATAATTTTAGCAAATCACTAACGTGCACAGCTACCCGAGACCGCCAGCTCTAGTTACCAACAGCGCATGCGCAGATGACCCCGAGAGAGAGAGACCAGGCGCTCTCTCAAGTAGACCCTCCTGGCACGTGAGCACTATAATGACACGCAGCTTCCTTTGTTTGTCAAATTACGTCAGACGCATTATAAACGTTACCAGAAGAATGGACGCATACATAGCTGGTGCAAAAAAACAACGAAAAATAACTATTATCCGCCTTATTGCCAACATCAGGTGAAAACAAGAAACGCATTGCAAAAAAGTCATAAAGCATCTAGAATGCTCATAAATGGTAGCAGCGACGCACCAGTATTGGTCACGTTGCTGAACGTGCCGGTCTTCTGTTCTTAGAAATAGGCACCGCTTATGGTCCGTCTGGACGGGTTAGTAGCTTTCGCAGCCTCTGCTCTCAGCCGCTTACCTTAGATGGACTGCGTGGCTTTCCTCGTAGCTTTTGGCCGCTTTGTGAATCACAGTGTTAATCGGCTTCTGCTTGTGAAAGGCCACCGTGATCAACGTCCCTCACTGCTATCGCTGTTTGGCAGGGCATAGCGCCCGCCTGCTCTTGATTGGACTGAACAGTCTAAGGCTTGAAAAAACAAAGATGGACTGTTCGCCCCAGCGCCCGTTCAACACGCACTCTGGGCTATAGTGTGGTAAATTTTTCGCCTGGCTACCATTTGACAGAAGAGTTTTGAAACGTTCGCAGAAGTTTGGTTTCATGTTCGCCTTTATGCTGAACAATGCGTTCGCAACTCTTTCCGTCTTTGCTCACCCGAATTTGACAAGAATGATAAATAAGCGTTCATGCTCAAAATATGAGAAAAAGAAAAAGTCTGACAGGGACAAAAAAAAAAAAAAGAGCTGCAAGCGGGTGCCTTGCTAACAAGAGTATTTGTAGAATACAGGCTCTGCAGTGCAGCCATCACTCGGGGCAACTATAGCAAGAAGTGAAATCCTGAACGCAAACACCCGCCCGCATTTATTGAAGATTTCACACCTTATACAATTGCCATTTTCTTCTAAATAGAATGAACTTGTCGCTAATATATTGAACGAATAATGCATGGTACGTTAATTATCCCAAGTTTGCTCAGCAATAATTTAAAGAGAAAGATCTGCAATCACATTTACAATATTGAGATGAGTGCGAACTCGAAACTGTTTTATTGTACAGTCGTCCACAGGCCCTTTCAGAGCGCTTCACTTGCGCGCTCCATTTTGAATTTTTGACAGTCGCCTTTTTATGGTGGGCTAAGTAGCTTTCAAAGACATAAAGAGTTAAACACAATGTATGTCAATGTGCATGTGTGGTACGGTCTTGCTTCGAGACCGAGCTCCCTCATAAATCATGTCAGTGTACTCCCGTGTTCGTCGTTAGAGCGCTATAGACAGGTCTGTGGACGAGTGTACATTGAGTACGAGTGCTTATTTTCAGACCGTACAATAATGTTTGAACTCGGGGCGCAAAGTTCTGCTTGCTGGAACACAAAGCTTTACTGGAACTAAAAGGAAGGCTAAACTGTTGGTTTGATCTCAAAAGAAAGAACAAGCAAAAAAGAAAGAACAACCAAAGAAAAGAAAAAATGCGGAAGCAGATTTTCTTGGCACCTTGTTTCACGAAATATGTTATGAGCATAATATCGAGTCAAGCGCACAAAATCCACTCGTAATAGCGTCTCTTTCCTCAAAAACCGCTGTGTAAGAGGTCGACATTCATTTTCGCAGTATAAAGGAAGAGTATTACTTTGTAGTAAAATGTACCCTTAGAAGCGCGAGCTGATATGCGTTAAACGTAGTTGTAACGACCGATGCCAGCACAGGAAGACTGCGATCCTTTCTTTAAGACCACCGTTTCCAGTCGACAACCACCGAGTACTCTGCTCTGGGACCTTCTTCTTTCGAGATTAATGCCGCAGTTTGTCGCTGTTGAAACAGCGTATCACTCCACAGTTATAAAGTATTAGTGCTGAAAAAGAAAACGAAGAGGCTACGTAAACAAGCAAACCAGATACTAGCAATTGGGATGATACACGCCTGCCTTCTCCTAGTTGTCCTTCGACGGCATATGACCCGCTGTCGCTGCAATAAATCGCTAGGAAACCTTTTTTTTCCTACCCGATGAAAATAGGTCAGGAGAAATGAACGCCTCCGGCGTCCAGAAAGGAGAAGAAGAGGCTAACAGTAACGACGTTAACGTAAACGGATCAAAGAAACGGCGCTGGAAGACTTCAAGAAACGCAAAACAACTCTACGTCATTTCATAAATGCGACAAAAAAAGCATGCGCTGGCGGTGCTCAAGCACATCGTAACTCAAAAGGAAAGAAAAATAGCTTTCTCCGGTCTGTATAATCATCCTTCTTTATAATTTTCCTTGCCGCCATGGTGCAGTGATGGGCACCGTGCCAAATAAGCAGTGTTGCGTACTATTTGTTCTGATGGACGTGCTTTAACCGTCGGAGTAAGGCACGTTTCATTTTTTAAACTAACCTTTTGAACAGTAAAGAGGAACTACGACAGGGTAGCGTAGAGGCTGCGACAATGCACGATAAGATGGCGGTGGTGCGTAGATTCCCACAGAAGAGAAGGTCCTTCAGTAACCACTACTCTAGGCCAACTAAGAGATCCGGCAAGCTTTGGGGTGTCAAAAGAAGAAAATTGCAAAAATTTTGTGAGTCGAACTTTCAGGTAAAGGAATTTCTGAGAATTAACGGAAGGAAGCGAGCAGTGAGCACAAAGCAGTAAGCAGAATTAACCGCATTCAGGCACTTACCGATATCTCTCGTTTTGTGCCGTCATTGGGGAGATCGGCTTGTGGAAGCTGCAAAATGAAAATTGCCCGTAAATATTCTTGCACACATTACCCACACAAATGTTTCAGAAATATTCTGCAATCAAAACTAGACACCCATGTAAAAGCAACCTGACAGCAATCATGTGGCTTTTATGAGTGATTTATTCGAATTACTCCCTCAAGTAGCAAAGGCCTTATAGAATACGCTGCAAAAATTCTCGCTGACGCCAGTTTTTTATTTGCGCGTAACGCCCTTCAGCATAACAAGCCCTCTTCACAGAAATGAAATTTTCTGGAGATTGCCTTGAGAAGTATATCCCAGGTTGGCCGCTCCATTTTCTTCAGTTTCTGGGATGATTGGTGATAACTTGACACTCATGGCGACAGGAAAATAAATGTCTCGTTTCATCACGCGCCATGCAAGAGAGTTCACGGAGGGAAGCAGAGAGAGATTCGTGGTTCTAGAACGAGGTTGAGACAATGGGTTCGAAGAAAATAGGTTAAAGAAAGTGAGGGTAGAAACGAAAGGCAGGGAAGTTAACGAAGCGATGCCCGTTGGCCACCCTACACGTGAGGAAAAATAAAAAAGAGAAAAAGGAAAAAGAAAAGTTCAGTTAAGTTCAGTTTGTTTTACCGTGCAGATGCTGTCCTATCGTGAATAAAAACAAGTGGCGCCCAGTGTGAATATCCGGTCTGGCGCTAAAGCCTGTGACTGAAATATATGATCTGCGTTTTCATAGCGCTCATTGCAAAACATTGTTTGTTTATTTATGCAGTTTTAATGTCCCAAAGCGACTCAGGATATGAGGGACGCAGTAGTGAAGGGCTCCAGAAATTTCGACTACCTGGGGTTCTTTATCGTGCGCTGACATCGCAGAGTACATGGACCTCTATAATTTCGCCTCCATCGAAACTCGACCGCCGTGACCGTGTTCGAATTTCGGGTCAGCAGCCGAGCCACGACGGCGGCCTAGTCAAAGTTTGGCCAACCGTGGTTGACTAAGGTTGGCTTCGATAAAACCTGTAGTAAAAAATAACCCAAAAGTTGGAGACCCAGCAGGGGACGTAAATCTATGCTGCGGAATGCTACCTCCAGAGACACTCGTTGCCAAAGCTGGGCAGTAGCTAAGTAGGTGCGCAATCGTTTCTTCGCACAAGTATTGCACACGGGATGGACAGGCTTCCATTGCAATTAGAGGGGAATAATCATTTTCAAAATCCCCTCCCGGCAACACGCTATCCAACAGCGTTGCGTCTCCCGTGAAGTTATACTTATCAGCTAGCTGACCACTGTAACCACGTATATAATTAAAGTTTCCTACTAATTACGTGTTTGGTGAAATGTTTTAGGGTAATCCCTTAAGGTGGAGTAGGTTTGTAATAAGTGAGTATTTATTCATTGCCATCCACCCAAGCGTGGCCATACGACTGCAAAGGAAAGCCAACAGCTTTATCAGAATTTCTTAGTTAAAGAAATATACGCCCTGGTGTGGGGTTTGAAGCCGGTGCCAGCGCTTCACCGGAGCAGTCGCTCTACCAGCTGAGCTAGCCGGGACGGTTAGCACATGGTAGGGCGAGAGCAAATTGATCAATAACTCGAAGTGGAACAGTTTTGGTCAAGTGTTTTTGGGGGAATCCCCCAAGGTGGATTAGATTTGTAATAAGGGAGCAATTATAGTCATTGGCATCCATCCAAGCATCCACCCGAATTAGGACAAATTTTTCTTCAACTACTGAGCTTCTGTGGAAGCTGCATAGCTCTCTTTATAGCCGTATGACCGCGCTTGGGTGGACGGCAATGAGTAATTACTTGCTTATTATAATTACGTGTTTCTTTAAAAAAGAATATTACTGAGGGTTCTTACAGAGATGAGCCCAGCTTTTTACCGCTCTTGAGTGTTGCTCTGTGCGAGATAGGGTGCAATATATTGCAGCAGGTAGCAAGTTTCTAAAATAATCTTTGCGCACTATTCCACTCGGTTAGACATAAAAACCTGAGTATGAGATGCATTTTTCCCCTATAGAAGCAGCAGCGTTAAGATACCGCAGCACATCGCTCAAGCGCTCTTGACAAGCATGTTCGCATCTGTAAGTCTCCTCTTTTCGCAGTGGGGATGCGAATTTATCTTACAAGTTGCTAGCTGGCCATAACAAACATGAGATCTCTTTATAGCAAAATACAGGTTTCCAGGTGCAAGTAAACTATGTAATAAATCTAATTCGCAAAAAAAACACACACACGAAAAGATGGCGTTAAGGGGGCGTGGAGGCTAACAAATGGCGCTCCTTCGCATCGGTGTCTTCTTCTACCGCGGTTCTAACAAAGAGCCCCAAACTGTCGGACCACTGCCTTCATTTTCTTTGGCCTTGGTTACTTCCCATCTTATTTAGGGCCGGAAAAGTGGCCATTCCTTTTTGCTACAGCTGTAATCCCGCACTTAATCCCTTAATTCTCTCGGCGGATTTTCACAAAGCTTTTGTGTAAACCGCAAATCAACAAGTGCGCTGCCGATACTTGCTGTGCCAAAGCTTAGCTGCTTCTTTCCAAAGTCTTCCCACTCGTTTCCTCATCTAGGTAACCGCTCGCGGCAAGCTTCCTCGGTATATCCGCATTTCGGTCCTTCCTTTCGAACTCCTCCCGGTTAGCGCTTGCCTCGTTTTGAGCCCTTTCAAAAAAGCTACGTCGTACTTGGCAGCAGCGCGAGGTAGGGTCCTTTTGCTAGCGCTGCCTAATCCCTCGCATCGCGCGGTGGGGATAGAACCACAGACGTGGCCGCTTTAGCAGGACGCTGGTCTTATTGCTTCCGGCACCGGTGCTGAGAAGAGGGCCACATTCACGCTGACTCATCCCCTTCTCAGCCATGGTAGCGCCTCGGAATAGCGTGTTTCTGCTATGAATGCAGTTGTGTGAACGCTTTTGCTGTTACAGGGTTTTATTCGTATTTTTTTTCTTTTTTACTCCTCTTTTTTTCACAGTACTTGCCCTCGCATGCCATTTTCCCTCTCGCGCGAAACACTGGGGGCCAGGGCGTTACCTGGCGTCGAGGCTTGGGAGTGCAGTCATGTTAAATAAGCAGGACACGTGTGCGTTTAGTTATCTTAAACCGTGCTAATTAGGTTCCGGTGAGCTATCTTGCGGGTATATATTCCGAGTCTGTTGTTTAGGTCATTGGCGCCTTAGTAGAGGAAAAAAGACTGCAGATTTCTTGTTGTGATCCGCCGATTTCAGAAGGAAACGGTACTCGGAAGACCATCGTCTCCGTGCAGAAACTAAATCCAGCAAAACGCTTCTACAATATATGTACGGCGGAGACAAATTATGTTAGTTGTAACAAATAGTGTCTTGAAGAAGCTGATTTTCTCTGTGCGTTTCACACTACCTTCGTTCCGATTAAACTTTTGCAAGAAAGCCTACAGGCCAGTAAAAATAAACTCTCAGCCCCCGTTCGTGCCACCTTGCCAATAACGTAGCTACAAGCAGTGGTTTTTTGCACGTCTTCAGGGCAGACTATGACGCAGTGATTTCAGACAGAGACAATCAAACGTAAATACTGACTTAATGCTGACTAGAGCAGTTTTGCGATTTTACAATGACGTTCACGACTGAGTGAGCAATATCTTTGCAGACAGAGCAATTCGTGGGTGCCTGAGGAAGTTCCTCTGATTCCGGGCGAGACCGCCCAATTCCGGGACCTTTCCCGTCAAGAGGAAAGGCAGCTGTCGGAGCGCTGTGAAGCGCCGTTAGACGCCACAGCAGCGCGACCCTCAGTACTGCCTGCTTTTGCAAAACCTCGCCGACGGTGAAACCGTCTCTCGACAAACGCCTCCCTCGCGAGCTTCCGGTCAATGCCTTCGTGTCTCACTCGCCGTGGCTGGCGATGCTTTCCCCCACACCACCAGAGACAAGCGAGGACTGGAGACAGAGTGTGGGTGGAGGCAAGAGAAGGATGTAATAACTGCATTTTCCCCATGACGCCGCGTCCCCGCACTCGAACCCAATCAAGCCGACCTCTGCTGCGACGCTGGGCTCTGACAGCCTTTGGTGTTTTCTCCTCCGCCGCATCCGTCGGATCACAGGCACTCGACTCCCTTCTGTCTTCCCTACTCGCTGCAACTTCCGCTTCTTCTTTTTATTCTTCCTCCTCTGCTTACGCCCACCACCTCCACTCTTGTCGTCCCCCGCGCCGCTTCCGCCTCGAGTTATCGCCCGGGGGCCACGTCGAGAGAACCTGCTCTGACTAGCTCCACCCTACACCTTCCCCCCATACGCCTGTCTCGCCCCAGGCTGATTTTCTTCTGCACCCGCCAAGCTTGACACTCGGCAGCTCGAGATTTTGCTTTCCCAGCAGCACCCGGCTCTTCCGTCCCGCCTGTCCCCATTACCTGGCGCGCCATTGGGACTCGCTTGATATTCGCCTTAAGCCGAATGAGCGATGGTCTGCACTGTGTGGCTCCAGTCTAGTCGAGCTGAATTTTCGCGGAACAATTTAGTGAAGATGGGGATAGTTAACGTTTCCGGTTTCATTTGGTAGTGAGGAACAGTGTACGACAGCGTACGCCAAGGGTAGCGTAAGACAAGGGGAGGAAAAGATCAAGGCCTTCGAAGTGAATGGTTCCCGCCTATAGCCAACTTTGCTGGGTGTCATTCATGAGGGACACAAGAGGGAATTGATTAGCACCCAGCTCAATGAGTGCTTAATTTTTACAGGACCTGATCACCCGCTAGAGCTGATACATTCTTGAAGCGATGTTGACGTCGCGTAGACTACAAGATGATAAACATCAAGCACAGGCAGTTTAGTCGCCATATTTGCGTCATAATTGTGCGCAGAGCCTCAGCTATTTGTCATCGTCATAACGCATGGTTGCTTGCTTTCACATCAAATGTTATACCCACCCCTTATGTAATGCCCCTAACAAGGGGTCTTTAAGGAAACAAATTTGATTGATTGATTGCAACTGAATTTCAACCGCTTGAACCCTTTTTATTCTTGGCAAATAGATAGTTTTTTTTTTGCTGAAGAATGAACGAAAAATATATGAAGTGCTCGATTGTCGGCAATAATTTAGTTACCTGGAAATACTTTAAAAATGATTCGAAAACAGAAAGCGGACAGTAAAAACCCATTACTAATTTTCATTAACAGGGCCGTTTGCAAAAGTTTTCTGTGAAATGGAAGGTGGAAAAATTTATTGCGGTATGCAAAATATAGTCAGACCTTTTACACAGACTATTGCTGGAAACGCCGGAATGAAAATTTTCGGTCAAGATGCTGCGCAAATTCATCCAGCAGGGCGCGATACAACCTTTACGGACACCCAGGAAATTCCTACGAGATATCGTCATCGCCATCGCTACAGCAGCATACTATTCCTGCGAACAAAAGTTCACTTGCAATGCACTGTGTTCACACACACCAATGTCCGAAGAATTTTGGCTCGAGAAACAGTTTTCCACTTAAATTATGGTGTGTCCGGTGGTTCTGATAGTGAGGAGGTTTCCGGCGTAGCTCATAAAGTAATTTTCAAATACGAACTTTTTAAAATGTTTTATGAGATGCCGGGTCACAATGGTGCGCCTAACACGTCAGCCTATTCTTTATTTCTACCTTCATTGATGGCATGTAGATCTACAATTGTTTTTGTGCCTCAGTTTGTTTAAACGGTGGCACTCTTAGTAAACAAGGCTAAGCGAAATCGTTTCCTTAATTGGTGTCTTGTTCTGTAATCATTATGAAGGGTGCTCCTATTTCCATGCATCATTTTGCCGACGCATGGCACAACAACTTCTATTTTGGAGGGAAAATTGGAACGATTATACAGGAAGCTCATGAGAAGCGTATTAGAGGAACGTTTTTGAAATCGTGGTTCGTGAATTTTGTTCCATTTTGCGAAAACTGAAACTCCCTCCGACGCATGTTCTAGGGCGGTGTTGAGTTGCAGACTGTGCGAGCGCACTATGCGCATCCCACAGCGGACGCATTCCTCTTTGTGCAATTGGGAAGACGAGTTTTATGTGAGCCTGGATTAGGGGTCTCAATTTCAGGTTATGCATGGACGATCTAGCTGCAACCTTGATGCTGTGGAGTTTGAAACTCGAGAGGAAGGTTCAGTCTTCAAGCCTTTTTCTGGTTTTATTCGAACTAGGAAAACGGATATTAGGGGTGTTTAAGCTGTGCCGAAAATAAGAACTTGTACACTGATGCGAAGTACCACCAGTGTGAACAAACAAAAAAAATTTGATGCATGATAATAGTGTTCGTTTCTGCTTACCTGGAAATTTCTCTCAGACAGTGAACAAAACACACAGAACAAGTACGAGAGTTGTACATACGCACGGCGGTTAAAAGTAGTGCTTACGGTTATCACAATACAAGATAATAGAACAGACTACAATACATTAATGTAAAATACAATTTATTTGTTTTGTCATTTCTTTTCCTTATTAGTTCATACTGAGCTCTCAGTAGAGGATTAAAAACATGCTCGAATAAATGGCAGCTGTCAGCAGCATACGAGGTACTATGAAAGCACACAGAAACGCACAGGGTAAACATTCCGGCTACATTTAGCAGAATCTGAAAATTGTTTGAAAGACAGGGCACGAGTAGTGCCAGGAAGGGAGTTCGAAATTTCTATAGTGAACCGGAACAAACTTTGAAAAAGACTAAAAGTTAAAATGGTTAGTTGTGGCAACTTTTAACCATCATGATTTATTAATCTTTAAATAGTTGCCAAGTAACTGAAATGGCGGAAGCGTTAATTAACGTGTGCAAAAACTTTAAATATTCGGTGTGGTGGCTTGAGGAAAGTGGAGTGAGCTCAGAGTCAGGCAGATGAAAAGAAAGTTTTGTTAGAAATAAGATCGATGTGTTTAGACGATGGCGTACTTTTCGTAAATAGAAAGCCAAGGTATCAGTGTTCCAAACCTCTTTTTAGAGAGTCGTTGAGCAAAAACCGTCAAGGAAATAATAATTTGGCCGCAATTGTAGTGCAGAAAGACAAGGACGAAGAAACGAAACGGACAGCTTGCAATAATGTTCTCGCATTAATAACAATCCTTGGGGAAGAATGGGGAGGAAGAATTAAGGCGAAATTTTTGTTTGCCCCCTTCATGAACAATGTGAATGTTATCGCTCACTTTGGAAAATTTGACGTGTTATGACTGAACGGAACATTGCTTGGAGCCGCCATCTGTGGTATAACAGAAGATGCTATTTCTCTTTCGCTCTCGCCAATTTATGCACGTGCTAGCAAAAAGAATTTGAGACGTGGCATCGCGCTGCCGAGTCTAAGTCAAGCGGATCACTGGCACTTGGAGAAGCACACTAATGTTCTCATCGAAAGTAATATTTACCTTTTAATTTACATTTGTACACCTAAGATAATTGTTTTCTTGGCACAAAACTCAGTGCACTCGGAATTATAATCGATGCTCACAAATTTTGATGTACCATTCCTATTTGCTGCCTAGAGCCCCGCTTTGGCATAGAGCCAAAGCAGGGTGGTGGAGGGGTGCCATCTAAGGTTCTTTTTACCGGGTCCAGCCATATAAAAAGCGATCGCATTGTGATTCAGACCTCGACGCGAGCATAGCGTGATACCTGATTGTTCTAGCGTTTCCCCTCAACGGCTTTGTGTTTTCCAGTTCAAATAAAGCGCTTTCATACAATCTGCTGCTCTGAAATAGCAGTAAGACACAATAACATCTGTTAGCTTATCGTTAGCATTTGTTTGATGATACTTACCGATATTGAAACTTGTTCAGTTGCCTCAAAGCCTGAGCCCAAAATATACTTCCTCAGGGTAACATAATTTATTTTAGAATAATCAGCACTGCCACTTGTATGGTCGCAGAAGCACGGCTGCGACAAAATTACTTGGCTTTAATTTTTGGAAAAACAGCTGCATCTGACTGCCAACGAGCAACGCACATTCATGCGGTATGTAGCGAGAGAACCTAAGTGGCATTCCTGAAGTAAGAAAGTTTTCAAGTAAAGCATCTGGAGTGGCATATGTTGCAGTATTCAATTAGGGAATTTTTGAACTCCAACGCAGTGTGACGTTTAGCTTCGGACACACCTCGGTGGCGGCTGGCGAGCGTATTTTTGGAGGGAATGACCGATTATAATGCTTCATAGACAAACGCCTGACATGCAGGCAACGTTGAAGTTTCTTAAGTTGTCAGTAAAATCTCAATATACACAAAGAGCTCAGCACGGATTTCTCTTCGAGCCAAAACACAATCATTACCATTCTTATCATCCCTAATTGCATCATTTGCAGAACAGAGGCCCCTTCGAATGATTTCAAATCAGTTTTGTCTGGGCCAGCCACAACAAATTTATCCAAGCAGGGTAACTCACCTTGACTGACCACTCAATTGTCTGCCGTCTTTGGCTACGTGTTCCGCTCCTTGGAAGCTCATAATGCGACTGGTACGCCTGCAAGGAAAAAAGGGCACGTTCAAAGCCAAGGAGCGAGAAGGGCTTTAAGAGAAGTGACCAGAATCCGCAGCCCTACATGACCTTCCATGTCCCGGTCTTTTTTATAAAAAGTCGCAACATTTGACATTTCTTTATCCTCGAAAGCACGGCCGTAGTTATGCTCTGGGCAAACCTCTGGGAAATTGTGGCAGAAGGCTCGAGCTATAAGCTTTATAGCAGTCGGAGACGACCGAATAAGTGCACGCCTTAGCATCCGGGAAACTCTGGTGCCACAAGGCCGCATAAGTGCATCGAGCAATGTGAACATGTAGGCTTTAATTAAAGGACGTGCTTCAATCAATTCCCCAAACCGAAACCCTCACAGGGCCGCATCTTAGACTCTTCCCAAAGTTCCTGACGTGTGAGTCATCACACGTAGTGCGTGCCATGAGGCGTGGTCGGGGTTGACCGATAGAAGGAACGTGATTGCAATCTGAAAGCAACTAAAGGATTCTTGTCGCACGGACTTCACGATGAAAGGAAGTAAGCGAGGGTGTATGTAGACAGTGCTGCATAAAGAAGCCGAAAAAAAGAGTCCGGGAAATAAATCACAAATATGAACAAACTACCCTTCAGGGGTTCTTTGTGCAAATCAAATTTGTGCACTTCTCTTATCACTATTATTCACAATCCATTGGTGCTGGGTAAAGAGTGCATACTCACTTCCCTGAGGAAGTGCGTTTCCGTTATAAAAATATCACTTGTTCGAAATGAATCCACTCTGCTAAGAAGTGCCGTATTTAAGAGTGGCTGTATTAAGGACGTAGCTCCCTGCCGACTGCACCAGGGTTAAAAGAAGCGCAAATAAATATGTCTAATACAAAGAGAACATATTGAACATACACAGCTTTCAAGGTGATATTTTGAGACACCATGTACACTAAAGAGAAGCGGTTGTTTTAAAGAAAGGTAAGTTAGTGGTTACTTTTTTTTAATTAGTTCTCGAGGAAACTGCAGCCAGTTATCGAAATTTCAACCTGCGTCTTTTTTCTCCACTCTTTCTGTTTTGTACATATTTGTCTCTCCAATGAGATTTTCACAAGCAGGTAAAATAGAAAAATTATATTCCGACTGGCTGCTTTCTATTACTTCATTTATTATACCACATAGATTTTTGACACTTTATACAAAAGAGTGACACGAAATGACCAGAGAAAAATCTAGGACTTTCTTTTGTTTGACACCGCTTAACCCACCTTTACATTAGCACTACTGAAATCTCTCGGAGTACACAGGTCAAACAAACAATGTTTCTTCTGAGGGCCGCTCTTGCCCATTTCAACATGCTATTGTAGAGAAACATACTGAAAGTTAGACAATAATACACGTATAGAACACTCAAGAAACAATTGTGTAAAAGCTGAGGAGAATGTGATCCTAATATAAAAAGGTAAAATGTGTCACTTAGGTCGCTATGTGTCATTGCAGCATCTATGTGGAGGCGATGAAGACGATTTAAGAACGATAGTAATGAATGTTTAATTCTTTCTACTCCATGGAGGAAGAAAAAACATAGATGCCTCAGATATCTGAAATTCTTTACAAGAGGTGCATCGGAAATCACGTGTTTTAGATCAGGAAGTTTGCGTTTTCATGGCACAACACAGCGTAGCCAACGCAACGGCGCGTGCATCGCACGTTTCGAGAGTCGTGGCCTGGTGAAGTTTGAAATTCACAGTTTTTTCCAACCGTTGTGTTTCATGGGTGCAGTAAAGTTTGGGAGGTCTCCTGTGACGGTTTGTTTCTAATGGAGGGCGTTTAGTTCACTCAGCATGCCTTTTTTACGTAACAGTTATTTCCGAAGTTAGCGACTGCTTTCGCCAATTATGCTTGACGAAGACTTTTCGATCGTCTTTTGACATGCTTTTGGCGTTTTACCGTCAAGTACCTGTGCGCTGCAAGCCTGTTTAAGTATTACGCACCCGAGTAACACGTTTATAATCACAGCGTCCGCATAAAAAACCGCGAAGATGGCCGGGGCAGGATGAATAACACGTTAAACGTAGGGGCTGCGTGATGCTTAAAACGGACAAAGTATACTTACATATGAAAAGTGGCACTCAGGCACACTACATCTAGGCATCGCCATGCCTTTGTTCCTAAACGATGTAGAAGTTTTGTTTTTCTGGCGTTTCTGTCAGGTGACAGCGGCCCGGCGCAAAGTCGAAGTTCCTCCTAATACTTGCCAATGGGCTCCTTGAATGAGGACCCACCAAAATAACTGCCATTTCCTCTATGCATTAAACGTTCTCTCACTGTGACCGACTAGCATGGCAGAGCCCTCACTTCCGGCTTAATAAATTGTGACAGCAGGGCCTCTCTTATATTCCCTACTTCCGTCTTGTTTGTACCCACAGCTGGAACGCAATATAAAAATAAATCATACTGGTTTACAAAACAAGTTTAACATTTGCGGTTTCTTTAAGGGTCGCTTTTCTCGAAATAGTTTCCAATGTTCCTTACGCTGCTTTTCCATCTGCTCATGGCAGTTTGTGTGCCTAAATATTTTCAGCTTTCATAATTTTGTACTGGTGCAAAAATCGTTCCGCTTCTGGCATTTTTTGGGTTACTAAATTCCTAAATGAATGAAATCTTTTTCTCTTATGGAACAAGACTTTCATATGCCCCTTGCGTATTCCTTCAGCACTTGCCTTTCGTGCGTCTTTCTGCTCTCACACTAGCTCACTGCCAAAATTCCGGCATTCACCCATGGTGCATTTCAGCATTGCGCTAAGCAGGCCACACGCACTGCGCAACTGTCGAAGGAGATGCCGCCAAAGTATGCGGTATGAAGCTGCAGGACAGTGCAGATCACTTCCGCGCTTCTATGAAAAAAAACAAGAGATAGAAAAAAGCAAGGAGCTTCTAATGCTTGCTTCAGAATTAGGAGCACATGAGGCCGCGTGCGCCGTGTTCTGTGTCCTGAAGAAGGAGCAGGAGTGATCCGCTGCTTCTCAAGACACGAACCGTCTTTGTAATCATTCCGAATGCCGGAGTAACGAAATAAAAAAGTGGAAGAAGACTGGAAAGGCGACAAAGAAGACGGGCGTAGAACGGGAGAGCGCAGCATCCGGAGTAAGGCTGACTGACTGGAGGAATAAAAAGAAAGCTAGAAGAAGGAATCATGAGCATCTCTCCTCGACATTACTCCTCTTGCACCTGCTGCGCTGCGGTGGTATTTAAAGCTGGGCCACACCGACGCGCTCACATAGAGCCGCAACGCCCCTTAACGCAATTAAAATGATGCCACGGAAGGCTCGTGCAGAGAGCAAAGAGCTCAAGTCGCCCCCACCCTCCGCACTTCTCGACACGCACCCGATTCTAATGGGATCTGAAGGTGCCGGATAACAAGCTGTGCTGCAAGCTTACTCCTTTCTGAGTAATAAACCCCAGCTTGAGCGGCAATCGATATTTTGCTTATTTTTATTTTTCTGCCTGACTCCGCAATGTGGGAATCACTTTGTGAGTGAACTCCTCGGCCACTTGCCTTGCGTCTGTCCGCATCATTATTTTGTTATTTCTTATTCTAAATTGGGTTAGTTATGCTTGCAGACCTCCATTATGCCGCGTTCGGTCACCCCAAGATGGGTTGGAAGATTAAGTTTCATATGTTTTAGATTTTTGCGACGGATGTAGCTCATGTAATGAAAGGAAAAGGAAACGTACAGTCAGTGTCAGGAGAGATAATCAGGAGGGTGGGGGGGGGGGGGATGGGATCAGTAGGTCTCGTGGGATAGGGTGACTCAGGATGGCGCGCTGCCGGGTTAGAAAGAGATCAATGGAAGAGGAGTTTGCTGAACAGTGAATGAAACATAGCTGACAGCCGAGGAGGCCAAGAAGACGAAGTAGGAGTTGATGATCGCTGGTTTCCTTTCATGCATCAGTAGAGGCCTACACAACCGCTGAAGTTCCGAGCACGCGTTGGTGGTTGCTGGAACCACTATCCAACATAAAGTGGAATGAAAGGTGGATAGCGTCAACATAATGTCCACAAATAACTTCCAGAAGATCTTGAAAAAAAGGCATAAACCATCAGGACGCTCGATACGGCTGCATGTGACGGTGCTGTTGAACCTTGCAAATTTTGATTCCTCCCTTGTGTAAGACACCAAGGCTGTTTCTGGGGCTAGTTGGTTGCTCATGACGTTGACTAAAAAGAAAGGGCAGAAAGAGACGGGGACAAGCGAGAGAAACAGGACAAAGCGCTCCACGGTTCTGTCTTCTTTTGCTTGTCTCCGTCTCCTTGTGCGCTTTATTTTTAGTCAATATCTTGTGTAAGACATTTGTGCAATTTCCTTGCGTGCTTTTGGGCTTTCTTTTCTTTTTCCCCTTATCACATTTATACCTTGTCTTGCTCCTATCTCATTCTAGTGTAGAAGCGGGAGAGCTTTTTCTTAGTAGATTCCCCCACTTCTTCATTATTCCTTTCTCCTACACTTTTACGACATGCTTAGATTTTTGTGAAACTAAAAATGATGAAGCAACCATTTTTACGCGTTTATAACACGACTATGCGCACCTGACACAAGCTTTGAAGCCGCTTCAACGATCGCCAACGTATAAAATGCGGTGTACTTCCCGCGTTTGTTCTCTGCAAGCATTCCACAATGCAGCAGTTCACGCTGCGGTCCTGAGGTCGTTCTCTTCAGTAACTTTCTTTTTCTTGTAGACCAGACTAGCAAATTTCGTTTGCCAAATATGCCCTCCATATTGAACACAATTGATCGAAAAGAGATCTACGCTAAGTAGCAAGAACAAGAACACAATCACACAGTTAGTCACTTCAGCGAAAACAAACATATATTCTGGGAACTAATGAGCTGCTTGCGCTAAATACAATATGTTGGCGGTTTGCAGTATAATATGTGTATAAAAATAAATATGCAGAAAATTAAAAAAAAATGTTCTCGGGCGAACAGTCTCGGACAAGAACTAGTTTAAGATTGGTAGCGCGGCGCTGGAAGTGGAAATGTAATACTTCTACTTGGAGCAGGCAATCAACGCAGATCCGGTTCGTGAGAGTGAAATAAATTGAAGAATATGAATTGGGTGAAGAAAATTCAAAATTGTTTTTGAGTTAAGGAGTAATTGTCTCACATCTCGGTGCACACCCGAACAGCACCGTAAGAAAAAGGGGGAAAGTGAGATTGAAAGAAGAAAGAGAGAAAAAGGTGCCGTAGCGGACGTCTCCGGAATAATTTCGACCACCTTTGAATCTTTAAGTGCACTGACATCGCTCAGCATACGGGCACCTTAGCGTTTCGCCTCCATCAAAGCGCACGGCCGCCGCGGCCAATTTCGAGCCCGGGTACTCCGGCTCAGTAGCCGAGAGCGCTAACCACCGAGGCACCACGGAGTATTTGGCAGGTTTTCTCTCATCACGTATGCCAGTTGAACAATATCCCTCAAGAGAAAAGCATTTAGCACTTGTATCTTACTGGTACTCGCCTACGGGGTAGAAATGTGAAGGCTAACGAAAAGGAATCAACTTAAACCGAGGACGTTGCAGCGAGCTATGGAAAGGAAAATAATCGGTGTAACTTTAAGAAACAGGAAGAGGGAAGAGTTTGTTTGGGAACAAACGTGTGTTGATGACAGCGAAGGAAAGTTAATCGATTGTCGTTAATGATAACGGAGTGGATTCCAAGAGAAAGTAAGCGCAGCAGGGGGCGGCAGAAGGTTAGGTGGCCGGATGAGATTAAGAAGTTGGAGGCAAAGATGGCCTCGGCTGGCACTTGAGAGAGTTCAGTAGAGAGGTATGAGAGAGGCCTTTGTCCTGCAGTGGATGTAGTCAGGCTGCTGGTGATGATGATGAATGCACTCTCCGATGAGTGGTTCAAAACCACGTTGCACGCAAACATGCCATGTTCCTCCTCCTGAAATGGTCGGATACCAGCGCAGTTAAATCATAGCATATTGATACATGTACTTTAAACGTGTGGAATACCTTTTCTATAGTATGAAAGGCAGCCTGACATCCTTGCTGAAAGAAAAGGTGACAGTTTAAAATATTTAGTAGCTTTTTGAATTTATTTGAACCTTTTACTCGCATGTATCATGGTCCGCTTTTTAAACTTGTTCTTTGGTCATGCTACACAGTGTAAGAAATTTCTAATGATGCCGTCGGCAATCCATGGGCCTGAAGAGGTTGACGTTGTTCTTCAGTAGCTGGGACATTTAGTCTTTTCTTTTTGATGATTAAAGTGAATTTCTATGGAGCAAAGGCACCCGCGGCCAAACAGGCCCTTGGCACAAGGCATTTTCGTTTGCCTAAGTTGGGGTCAAACACCCATTTCCCAAGCACTTCATCCTGATTAAGCCGAGCACCAGGCTAGGGGAAGCTTGTACTCATTGTATCACCTGTGGGTACCCTGTGGCCCTGGGGACCGAACCCCGCGCCTCCCGCATGCGAGGTGGATGCTCAACCACAAGGACACCGCTGCAGTCATTTAGTATTTTGCGAAAATCACGCTAGACAGCACAGAAGTGTAAGACGTTGCTAGGAACTTTCGACACGAATGGCGAGTTTCGTAAAGGTCGCATTTGCTCAAGTACTCGTGCACATTGGCTGGTTAAAAATGTCGAGGTTAATTTTTACGGTTTGAGAATGGCGCTTAGTTTACGAAAGCCTGTCTATGTTCTCCACGCTTGCTATAACATGAGAACTAGCAATCATGAATGCGAGACAAAATTGAAAGAATTCTGTCATTAAGCTGCGTGTTGCCAAGCAAACACTGCAAATCGACAGCCGACGAGACGTTCTCAGCTAGAAGTCCACGTAAAATATTCCAGGGTTTTGTTTCAAACCGACGGCACATTCCAATATGCTAGTGGAATGGTTGTGCGCCTGTAATGTTGCTGGGCTGCAGAAATTAACCGCGCTGCATGATTCTCAGGACTAAATTACACACTTACAAATAATTGATACGCAGCTCAGGGCCTTGAACGGCTCGTTGCACGCCATGCGCTTCAAAGCGATGTCTGTTTCTTCAATACACAACTGCGCTGCTAATGCGACGCAGCTTACTAAGCGCTCGTACCATTCTATATGCGAACAAAGAGCGTTTTTAAGACGCGGACATAAATTTGTCTTCCTTGATGTAAGTCCGAGTCTCGCGAATCACTTGTTGATACTATTAAGCGTACAAGTAAAGGAAAAATAGGCGCTCGTTATGGCATAAATGACGGAAACTGACATTTGCCGAAACCAAGGAGCATAGAAGATGTCTTTTTTATTTTGTAGATTTCCATCAATGGGAGATTAATAAAAGCAGACGTTATCCGGATGCGGATGCTGGCGTGTTTGTTCCTGTTTTAGAGCGGAGTCAAGCACAGCCACTGAATATAGCTTTTACCAAACCTGGTCAAACACCGGTGTGCACATTCTCATAGTTACTGAAAAATAACAAGAGGCGGCTACTGGCTGTATTCCTGAACAAAGTGAGAAACAATGCTTGAACTGCACACGGGCATAGTTAAGTAGGCCATATGTATTGAGACTTCAGTATTTGGTTGTAAAGCAGAAGAAAAAAAGAAAATCAGAGAATTTTATAGGAAAATCTATAAAGGATCCCACTTGCTTCCCAGCACTTCCCAGAGGAGTCCATAGAAAGCTGCGAACCACGACATGCGCACACGAATGAAATTCATGAAAAGCAGAAATCAAATAAAGCCGCACAGAAAGCTCAGTATAAGAGGTACTGATTGAAATGCATACCGATGGTCCTGGCTTGAAAACAGGCACCTGCAAGATACTGCGCCCAGAAAATCATAAGCTGTCTGCCTCGGGCATCACTTTCTTGATTATTTGGGACCATTTGTCATCTTAGGTTTATAAAGTGAGGATCTGAAAGTGAGCTCTAGCCTTCGGGTAAGGACAAGAATCGCATTATTTTGGAGTGTTCTTATGCTTACGCCTTCAACGTGTGTGTGGCCAGTTTCCAACATTTTACATTTATTTCCTTCCATGAAACAAGCGCGTTCTCGCACTGCAGTGTTTGCTCAGAGATGTCTCTTTCGCTCCGGCTTCGACCTTTCTGGCTGCCCTATTCGGCTCGCCACGTGTTTTCCGAGCCTGGAGGGTGAATACATTCTGTTAGAAAAACTTGGTTGTATAAAAGGGCTGCTTTTGATCTCGCAACCTACTTTCACGGTTTTATTTTTTTACTACATTTTTCGATATTGCGCACACAGAACCAAATAAGAGAATAGTTTGTTTACTACTGCTCTTTTCTTTTTGTTTTGTTTGGAAATGCATAGCCGGATCACAAGTCAGATGAGTTGAGTTACTCAGATGTGACGTTCGAGGTACCAGGAGGAAGAAGTGCCTCGCACAAATCAGAATAACTTGAACTATGTTTGGGGAAAGCCTGACGAAGGTGAACGTTGCTGACAGGTGGCAAACGGATTACTTGAGATAGTATTTGTTTCCGCGGCTTACTTTTGCCGCTGTTGCAATAAACTACATTAGCGCTTTTGGTATCACTTTGTTAAGAAGTCCCCTTGCTACAAAGTTTGTTTTTTAAGTCCGTGACAGGGTTGTGATGGTCTCACTGAAAATTTAAATCAGAGATGATGAGGCGAACACTGGTCTTCACCTCTCCGAAGGTATCTGGACAAAGGGCGCCGCGAGTGCCCAAGAGCATATTCTGAGCACGTTCTATGGTATAAAATATTAGACGGAGACACTGGTTTTTCTTCTAGATGAGATTTAAGGTTATCCTTTCCTTGACATCTATATTTGTTGCTAGTGTGACGCACAAAAGAAAACCAGCGATAACAATTATTAAACGAAGCTGCAAAGAAGACTGAACTTCGAATCAGCATGCGTGATAAAAGCTGTCAGTGTGCGAAATGCAGCGCGGGCAGGAAAATTTTATTTTTTTTCTCGTGCCCACTCTACCCTTTGTGCGAAATGCATTCAATATGGTCTCATTTCTCTTGCAAGTCACACTGAATGTATAATTAAGAAAGCTTTCCTAACTTTTTCGTGAGACTGCGATGCGGATGGATATGTAAGTGACTATTGTCTTTTTGAATATACAGTGCCGCGTTCTAACTTCTGTCTCAGTGCTGAGGGCTTCAGATGTTTGCCTCCATCCTTAGCTGTGCCAGTATATTAAACGCGGTAGTAAACAGGAAAGGTAATGCCGAGATTTTGATCGATGTTATTATTTTGTGGTGAATTGAAGGTAGCCTGTATATTTAACTGAATAACCTATTACGGAGCTCCAAAAATGACATTTTTCACTAACAGAACCTCCGTTTTCGATTCAATAGTGGTAGGAGGTTGCTTTTATTTTTTCATTTGGTCGTCAGAACTCAGAAGTAAAACTGCCTAAATCGCGACCAGGTTCTTCAAATTCCGCGAAAAATTAGGGCTTAATAGAAAACGTGGGGACACTTTAATTGGTACTGAATGATTTTCAGAAGAAACTCATTACCAGAAATCTGGGATAGCTACCAGCCAGCGTCGCTATCCATAGCGGCCTATAGCACTGGTTGTTGTTAGGCCACTCTGTGATTCTCTTTTTTTCTTATGTCGCTGATGATATCAACGCGTTATTTTTTATGTTCAAATGGCAGCCGAGGTAACTAGGAGCGCTTGTCCCCAATTCCTGGTAATCCCCTGAAAGAGACGATCAAATGAAAAAAACAACAACAACATGGTAGCGTTATTAATTGAAGAACAGACGTTCTATTACTGATAAATGTCCGTTTTTGTGTTCCGTGATAAATTATGAGGTGAAATATACAGGTTATCCTAAAATAACCCCAAAATAATCAGATTACAATTATAACAAGACGTCTGCTGCGAAGATACGAGAAAGAGACGCAAGACATGAGGTTTAGCGAAACTGTCGTCTGTTTGGTTACTATGGAAAACGGGAGAGGAATCTACAGAAATATCAGACAGAAAAATTGGAGGGGATACTTAAGCTTCGCCTTAAGTTTATAACGCGATAGGGTTAAACGGCTAGTTCATATATGCGGAATAGACCATTCTCTACACTACATTCATAGATCGCTGGCAGCCCTCATACCACTCCTGGCGTTGTGGTGAAGCAGTTGAACAATGCGCCACTTCCTCGGCAGGTAGCTACTTCAAACAGCCTTTGTGAGACGAGGTTCCTCTTCTCGAGCAACGTCTCGCGACCAACCGTTAATTTAACAGCACCTGCCACGGTGGGCAATTTGCTCACAATCCGGCGGGAAACTTGCTTTCTGCCATAGTGACCAGGTTGTGATGCGGTCAGATGTTCACACGACCTAGGTGGCAGGTGGTCAACCTGCCTTTTCGCTCACAAATCCGCTGCCGCCACCGCCGATAACGACGCTGTATTTTCTGCAGAACGGGGAGCTTAATGCTATGGCGGTAATTAATTAAGTACAGTGCAGAAGATTCTGGGCAACAATAAAATTTTTTGTTTTTAGATTTTATAGGCCTCTAAAAGGAAAAAAATGTGGGGGGGGGGGGGGGGTCGATGAGAAAAGCCTGTGAAAACTAGGTCACAAATCAACTGAACAATATTGAGCACAACGAAACTGCGGCAAGTACGCCTAAACTAGAAATTTTTCATAAAAATATCTCAGGATATTAGAATTCACATGAAAAGCGCATGAAAGTGAAGACAACTCTCCGACACTGCATCGAGCAGGTTAAATTCAGTATCATTCATACGCACGAACAGACGCGCAGGTATACGCGAGGACAACTGCCCATAAATAAAAATTGAACACAAACGGCAAAAGTAGCTGAATAAAAAAACGCTGAATAATGAATACTGAATGACGCGTTAGATACTATAAGCGAGCTGCTTGACCAGGTGCTTGCTGAAAGTGCCATGACTGCTCTGTGAGCGATGCAGTTTTGAAGATCGCTTTGCAGGCGGACAGCGCGATGGAGCACAGAAATATGAAATCATGTGTACTGGAATAAACGTGGATGTAATGAAATTATTGCACAGTCTATGTGAGGAATAAGATGAACGTTGTATGTTTATTAAGAACTACCAAGTCGCAAGGGTGCATTTGTGTAAGAAAGATGCCACGACGTATGCTTGACTGATGTAGTGCAAGTTCAAGCGTTATTTGAGTTACGCTGAAATGGTAATTAATATTAAGCGAATTAAAATGACACCCTCTTTTGGATTGCTTCTTTTATGTGTGTATTTATGACGAAGAGACAAGCTGGGAGCCGCATACTCAAGTTTACGTCTAGCGAAAGTTGGAGAGGTTTATTTATGCACGTTAAATGTAGCACTCTTAATGTTCAGGCATGGATAATGAAACACATTGTCTCTAAGAAGAAAAAAAAAGAAAGGATCTCCCGAACGGTAATTACAGAGGATTTAAACGCTGAATAGCGCGGACGTAGTGAGAGTTCACGCCACACTTTGTTATGAGCTCTGGTCGTTTAGCGCAGGAGCAAATTAAACTAATTCTTCCTGCTCTCGCTCGCGGATGAGGACATAATTAAAGTAAAAAGGCATTTTGTTACTGGTAACTGCTCAAACTGAAAGCAAATAAAATTGTTTTTCGCGAAAGGTAAGAAGGTAAGAGAGAGCGCAATTAAGCTGAGCAGCCACTCCCATGGCCGGATTTAACACACAAGTGGTAGCTGACGAGGGGCGGTAAAACAAACTGGACGCTGCACGATCAAGAGGAAAATAGTGTCAGCAGCGAATAACTGTGAGAAGTGGGACTTGCTTAGTTTGGCAACTTATCGTTCGGACGTGCAGAATTTGTAGCAGAGTGCTTGCCTTGAACCCACCAGAGGCACGCCTGGCGAAGAAAGCAGGAAATATAAACTCTTAATTTACGTCAAGACAGAGGCTTCGGAGAATGGCTTCCGAGCTGTGATGGCAAAATAATTATGGCGAGGTGAACTGGCACTGACGGCTCAGGTAGTGATGTGTAACTGCGTAGGAAACATCTGCCACATTACAGATTAACCTTTATGAATATTGACATATAAAGCGTGCACGACACGACTCAGAAAAAAAGGTCAGTTTAGGGCCAAGTGTAAAAAAACGTAGCACAAAAAAGGCAAGGTCTCAGGAAGACACACGCAGACACTCACATATCCTTGTATTTTTTGCGCTACGTTTTTTACACTTGAAATGAACCAACAAGTCTACCCTTATGAGTGTAGGACCACTTCACGCAACGAAACCAGAAGTTCCACTTTCATTGACTCTTACATTGGTCTTAAATAATTTGTTGGCATTGAAAATCAATATGCCCTCTCTTACAGTTGCCCAGTATTAACGATAGAATTCTATAGATCTGTAGTTGTCGGTCTGGATGGTGTCGTTGTCGGCCTTATGCGACAGAGCGGTTCCTCTGTGGCGGAATATGCACAGTCTATACTGACCACCACCGAAGTCGCCGTCACGTCTTTGAACAACTCAAAATCAGCGAACGGACAGAACAAAAGTCGATGGCAGCAGCACCATTGTTATACAGCGAGCGAATGCGTTTGGAAATTGTTGTGAAGCACCTTAGAACCCAACAGATCAGCGACGGAGCCCGCGGCAGACGTCGCTGCGCCTCGACGTTGTCGACACGTACGCTTCTCCTTTAGTTTCTCCTGTACGAGAGCTAGCTCCCCCTGGCCGGCGCGATCCGCTGACATCTTCGGTTTCATTGAGTTTTTTTTTGTTGTCATAGCTATGCCTCTATCTCCGACTGCGCAGTCGGAAAATATTCGTTGTTTATCCAATTCCACACATATACTGCTAAAGTTTTCGGTAAGAAAAAGATGAATAAAACTTCAAATTTTTGAACTCGAACAAGCCCAGCCCCGGCGGTAAAACGAGTTTTAGCGCTTTCGAAAGTTATAAACTGCCTAGATGGTAGTCGACAATAAAATCAGTTTTCTGCCCAGTATAATGCACGGTACAATCTTCACCAACGTCTGCCAGTATACGTTTAACACTGGATAAGAGGTGGCATGACAAGGTCAATATAGCCAGGTTTCTAAAATGGCTTAGCCAATTCTGGCAAAGAGTGGGAGAACTCTGGCTAGCATGGCCCATGACAGCCATAATTTGATGATGGCACAGCCAATATGAGATGCTTATTGGCAACTCTGGGCCTACTTAGGGCCACGCTTTGCCAGTAGCTTTCTAATATTGGCCCGCTGTCGTGTGCTACCTGGGTAGCGCCAGTGGGACTTCAACCTCGACAGACCAACTAAGAATATCTATAGATTTCCCAAATTGATTTAACATTTGCAGCCTTCCTACCTAAGGTCACTGCTGGTATGCACACGCCGTCGTGGTACGCAGCTCGTTAAACATATGAAATTTTTTAACATAGGCATACCTTTTATGTGGACGACGTTACCATGTGTATAAATTGTACAGGAGCTGAGCACTTATTCTACGTGCAAAAGATGATCCCGTATGAAGGTTTAGATTAAATTACTCGTAAAATATGTTCTATGTACCTATGTACACTGTCGTTTTGTCCGCAATAACAGCAGCTCGTTAAACATTTGAAATTTGTTAACATAGGCATATCTTTTCTGCGGAGCGTGATACCACGTGTATACATCATGCAGGAACTGTGAATTTACCCTACGTGCCAAAGATGATCACGTATGAAGGTTTTAAATTAAATTTCTCGTAAACAATATTCTCTGGAGCTAAAAACTTGGTTTCACAGAAAAGTGATCTCAAAAAGACCGAGAAAACACTTGATGAGGGTCGCATATAAAGCTCCTATATTAAGAAAGACTTCACGCGTGAAGGACAGTTGATCGCCTCGTTGCGAGAACCCGAGCTGGAGACACTAGTATGGAGCTGATGGGCGGGCAATCGGTGCTCACCTTAACGATGAGCAAGAAACTGAAACCAGAACATACAATGTCAGTGCTGAGCACACGAATATTACCTCATCAAGAAATAACGAAACCTCTTCACGCCATCCACACGATACAAATAGCCATGATGGGACCAGCGAGATGAGAGTAAGCCAAGAATATCTCAACACTTTGAAATTAAATATAGGTTTGCTAGAATAAATTGGACATAGCCACCCGACACAGAAAGACAAAGTGCCTGCCAACAAAACCACTTGCATGCACACTTCTCGCATATCTCGTCTCCAAAGAAATAGAACCTTATTTATCAGAGCAGCTCATCCGATTTTAGCTTTTATCCTTTATTTTTGTTGCCGCATTCATGTTACGGCCCGGCCTTCGTCAGTTGCAATCAGCGGGGATCAAAAACGACAAAGTAGATTAGAAGTTACGACCGTGAATGTTGTTCGGGAAAAAAAAATGAAGAGAAAAAAAACAGAGTATACGCAACGCTGGCTGCTGGGGTCGTCATAACCAATGGTGCACTGAAATCGGCGGTCACCGCTGGCTTTCGGGTGTGATAAAATGGAAGAGGTAAGCCGCAGGTTGGCGAACGCAGGCCAGATCACAGTTGTAACGGGGACAATGACAAGACAAGAAGCAAGCTGGCCGTTAGGCTCTACTAGCAAAATAGAGAAAAATAAAAACCGTGGAGGAGAAATACGAAGATGGAAGTCACCGAACACATACGAAAAGTCAGCTCCGGTTGGCAGCGATAGATAAGCATTCGCTTTTGTGTGGGTGCGCATAGAAACATTTCTTAAACAACGGAAAACAGCCTCCATAAAATGCCAATGATATAGGAGAGTTGCAAGACGAAAGTTCTATTTTGCTTGCGGTTTTTTAGTGGCGGCTTTGTTTGCTTTTCCGTCACTTCTATCTCCTCAGTAAAACAGACATCGCATAGTTAGTTTTTGGTCCCTGACGTTATGTTCGCTTTGCGTCGCATTGCAGCGAATATGATACAAAAATAAAAAAGGGCTGATACTTTTTCTAACAAATGCAATGAATGATGGGAGATGTCAGTCTAGAGTTGCATATGCAGCACGAGGGCCGAAATAGAAGCCATTTAACTCTGTAGCAAATGCGGAGTGCGTTTGATGTGCACAAGCTTGGGCAGGAAGGATTCAGGCGTTTGTCAAGATGATCTCATTTCCGCTGGGTGCATTATGCCATACTACGGAATTACAAAATTTACAGCTTTGCTTTACAGACACTGTATGGGCTTCAGTTGAAAGCAAGCACTTTGGTCTCAGCTAGCGACAAAATAAACCGTCGAATGGCAGCGATGCTTACTTAGTTGTGTGAAGGCGCCCCTTCGACACAGGTCACGCTCTCACAAGCTTTCAGAGAACTTAGCGAATAGACACGCAACGAGATAGCAGGGTCCGGCCCGCCCTTGTTATCGGCGTGCCGTCACTAGTAATCACAGAAGGTTGGAAGGAAGGCTGAAATGTTGCTGAGTGGTGACCGAGACCGAATGGATCATATAAAGAGGTTTCAATGTGGGGCAGAAGTGTCGGCGCGGGCGGCGGGCTGTCGGGCCATTGGGCTGTCAGTGCTCAAAGCGCGATGATGAAGATTTAGACGTCGTCAGACCGTCAAGAAGGCAGGCTGTTTGTATTGCGAGCACGCTGAGAGCTTTTGTTTCTTTTGTACTTGTTGAAGCGACAGCACGCAAGACTCGGACTTCTGACCTGTAGTTAATGCCACGAACTTTCCTCCGTTCTTGAGATGCATGGCCGTACGAAGCATAAAAACAAAGAAACAGGAAGAAGAAAGACCAACAAGAGAAAGAAAACCTAGAAATAACAAGAAACGAGGGAAACTCATTGCGTGCGTGAGTTTTTCTTCCTGTTTGCAGAAGAAGAGTATAACTGTCCACTAGTGAGAATCAAGTTACTGTCGGCAGGCAGTCTGTTTCACTTCGCCACAGAGCAGGGATGGGAGGTTTCTATTTATTTATTTCCCAAATACTGCCGGCCTGTTTTTGAGGCCTTAAGCAGTAATCGGATACGCGGGTGGTGCAAATAATAAAAACCATATTCCAAGAAAAGTTACCGGCCAACAGAGTCAAGTCATCTATCGAATAGAAGACCGAGTAGAAAGACGAACAAAATGAAGAACTACAGAGAAAGACTTCCCAGGACATTGACGTAAATAGGCGCCCAATGCTTTGTTCAAGGCTTGCCGGAAAAAGCCCGCTTTCCCGCAGCTGACCATGTTTGCAGGCAGGTCATAGCATTGAATAGTACGACAGGAAAACTGGTCTTGAAAAACATTTGTTTTACATGAAAGTTCTGCCAGTTTGTTCTAGGAGCATTTAGGGCGGGGGCAACAGGCTGAATTGAACTATTCTTATTTTGTTGTGATGATATAAGCAGAATAGTGCTGATCATTTATGTTAACGTCACATACCGAGCTCTTCAAGTATATCAGTTTGCAACAATCGATCCAAATAAAAATAGCTCAAGGGCCAGCTGCCATACAGAAGGCCTGCGCCCCCTCCCCTCCACATTGGAATGGGAGGCGCCCCCTGCCTCCCTCTGACACATTTGTAGTGTCTGAAGAACGGAAGTGTGTGTGTGTGCGTGTTGTATACACAAAATGTCGGCCATGATTGAGATAAGATTTGATCAGGATTGTTTTTCAGAATTACGCCACTACGGGGTGATCTGCAACACAGGACCACATACATGAAGTTGGTACAGCGGGTGTAATGACCTGATGAGCCACTCGTTTGATTCAAAAAGATAGATGTGGATAAGATAAAGACTAAAAATCACACGGCCTTGAAGTTCCGATTTTTTGCTTGAAAGCACCCATCGATTCTTTGGTCGAGAGGGCTGAATTGCATAATTTCTGTTTTTGAAGGAAGGATCGTGATGCGCAAAAAAGGAAACAGCACGAAAAGTAGGCTTAGTAGATGAGTACATTAGATTTTCAGATGTACTGTTTGAAGAAGCCGCTTTTATTCAAAGTTAATTGAGATGTATCATCCGTGAGTGGTGTCGCGCACGCCTAGCTTTACATTAAGCTTTGCACTGAGGCAACCACAGCAAAGAAAAAGAAGATTTTTTTGATCGGTTTATTTTTATATTTAGTTCACATTCAGGAAGATTTCATTAAATTAAGTGTGAATCAGCGCGTAAAGGCCACAGTAATGTATCTGCTACAATGATGCTAAAAGAAAAAAGAGGATTAACGAAAAATGCATATTTATAGTGCAGTCATGGCGTCTAGCTATAGTGTGTCACAAGGCGCGGTGTTGATAGACATTTATGTGCAAAAGGAAGGTGAAACATAACTAGTCTTAGGCCGTCCGGAAAACAAGCAATTCACCATTACTTTACAAAAAAGAAGGCCAGCAAGATTAGTTGAACTTGGACTTATTAAACGAGGCAATATCAACAAAAACCCGTTCTCAGCACAATGTGTGGCAAGATGTTGCACTGCCCTTGCCTGCATAGGCAGTTTCATATTTTTCACTCCTTCTGTACGAATAAGGACATCTATCTGTGACGTATCAATTTAACTGAACTTCGCTCTGTTCGTTTCAAGCGGTGAAAACAATGAGAATTAAAAGCAGAAGCGAAATATAATATATGCTGCCGTACTTATACAGCAATCTTCTACTTCCACTGACTGAAGTGATAGGAAGGACCTTGGGGATAACCACAGGGGCATGCGTGCCTAGCAGCTGAAATCATTGAGTCGCACTTGTTAGTGTCCCGAATGGATGCCAACCGCCACGAGGAATCACCACATAGAAGCACGACGTAGCAGCCTGTGGGGAGACTGACACAACCGGAATGTGAACTATTTCCTTTTCGCAGGATGCCACTGCTGGCACTCATCAGCGAAAATAGGCTTGCTCTTTTTATTTTTAGTCCACGGAGTGACTAGCGGCTAATGAGTAGGCCGGCAAGTAAAGAAAGAAGGATGCCTGCATATACGGGTAATAATAATAAAGAATCTAGGCAAAGCTCAGCGCGTTTTCAGGGCTCTGAATGAGCAGCGAATAAAAGCGTCAAAAAGATGTGCGGTTGCTGATGTAAAAATCGGGTAAAAAAAGAAAGCTTTCGTTTTTACTGAGTCATCAATAGAAGAGGCACTCGCGAAAACGGCGCGAACCCGGGTTTATCGCATCCCGTTGTGTTATCGCCCGCCAATGTTACTGCGACATTCGTAGTAGCGATATTCCGCCATATTCTGGCGCGATTTGTAATGCCTCGGCGAATGAAGCCTCACGCTACCGAAGCCCCACCCACCTACCGCCATCTCCAGCCCACTCACCTATCTAGAAGACAGCTTCTCACGAGGTATCCGAAACACTTCCTGGTAGAATGGCGTACTGAAGGAAATGAATTCATGGAGATTGGTGAACAAACACAAGAAATACACAAGTAGAATCTTATCATTGGGATAGTGCGCGCAAGCTCTGTCTTAAATAAATTGTTTAAAGAAGGAAATCAGTAAGACAAAGCCAGTAGAGACAAGGGAAGCAGATTAATTTTGAGTCGAGTGGGAACATCGTAAGCCGCCTCATCGAATGCGGCTGCGCAGCTTTATCGTGGTCTTTTGTTTTTTCAAACAACTCTAAATCAGGAGAAACGACCACATACCTCTGTTGGAACAAGGATCGCCATTAATGAATGGGCCGACGCCACCACAGTCCCCAAGGGACTGGTACAAGCGACGCACATTGGTGCTTACTGCATGCTCATCACGCATGTAGTTATGGACTTGCCTTCAGATTCCAAACTGATCGAGTTTTCTGGAGGCTTTTACTGAAGGAAGCCGTCTCTTCAGTTATGTTGGCTGAATTTCTCTTCAGTTAAGTAGGCTACGGAAGTCGGCCGTGATGCCATATTTCAAAGAAAATCACATTTTGTCGCGTGACTTCTATGAGCAACAATAACAATTGCCAGTTTTATGTTCACTGTCATATTGTGCTTGTTATTTCTGGAGCCAAAAATTAGCTTTTCTAACTTCAGAAACTGGAGGCAGCTTCACGGAGAGGAGGGGCAGCCGGAGCAGGACGAGGTGCTTTCTTAACGAAAAGCAGAGATGTTAGCCGGAAATATGCCCCGAAGGCAACGCCAGATGCTGCTGATAAGGATGAAGTTATACACGTTCAGACAGAAAGCCACACTCTGGCACATGTGTCAATCAACGCTGATGAACTCGGAGCATTTCGGCATATCTATAAGCCGAAAAACCAATTCATAATATTGACATTAAATTTCGCCCCATTGAACTGCATGCGAATTGTAATGCTTTTGAAGAAAAAAATTAACTCCTGAGCCGTCAGCTGTTAAACAAATCGTATGGCAATTTTCTACATTGATCTCCGCGAAATAGCTCAGCCGTGTGTCCTTGCGTATACTTAATTATGGTTCATTTCGCTAGTGCAGCTATCATTAACGTCAAATTAAGACGAGGTGCACATATCTTAAAAAGCTGCGGGAAAGGCCTGCCTGGAAGCGATGCCACTGAACACGGCCCTAATCCCACCTGTAGCATGCAACAAGTCAACTCAACTCAACTCACGGCCCTAAACAATTTCACGAGTGTGATGGTTTAAATAACTACTAAGGTATAAATAATAAAATACTTATACGAAATATCTTTTATTTTTAAAATTGTTTCTTGCCTGGAATGTCTCAAATGGGGCATTACATGAGCGGCTCCACTTAATAGCACTATTATGGAATTACCACCACGTCAATGAAAAATCCTTTCATATCATTGATATGACAGATCTAGATCATGAACAAAGCTCATCGTTCGGGGTTCTGCACCTTTGTCTAAAACGCATCCAGCGAAGAACCACGCTAGAAGTTTTCTGTCAGTGCAACAAATAACAGGCACATCATAATGAAAACCTGCAGTGCTAAAGGACTCTACCTAGTAAATGGTTTGCATGAAATGTTTTCCCGGATGTTTTCTCTGCCTGCTGCAAATATTGCGCAAGATCGCTTTGCGAATTGTCAGTGAAATTGCCTGATACCATGCGAGTATGTTTGAGAACCCAGCATTTGTACTGGGCTATTTGAACCAAAGAAAGGCGATTAAACGCAAGTAAACAAAAAAAAAAGATCTTCCAGACCTTACATCAGGCTACACTGCTTCTGCGAAAGAGAGGATGTTCCTTCATTGCTTACTAAACGGGTGTTCCTAAGAGACTAACTTTCAGCATTGCGTGCTTCGGAATTCTCGATCTGGAATGTTTGCCGTGCACGTCAGGATCCCTGTGAATGTTTCTTCAGCCTGCTCCCTTTATTACCAGAACGCAGCGGGCTTCCATTTGCAGGAGGTTTTTTTTAGAAATGTAAACTCAGGACGCCGTTACCATTCTTTCTTTCCCCAATCGCAAACGGGAGTTGACAAACGAATCTAGAAGAGTTGTAGGCCCTTTTCTCCGAACGAAGCGGCCGTTGCTCAACGTATCGTGTCGTGTTACAAGACAATGAACGCTCAGCCGGGCAAACAACAGAGAGGGCCATACAGACGGCAGTAAAGATAATTGAGTGTTCTGCAAACTGCATGCCGGAATATAGGAAATGAATGAATAGGCATACTTCTGCACGTATTGTGTGCACTGTCTTCGAGTGAAATATGTTGGGAAACGAGGTTCGTGCCTTGATGCAGCTGGCAAAATAATCTCGCCTTTTCTAAACCTCCTCGAACGGCTGAAAAGAGGAACTATCATTTCGTCGCAATCTTTTAGGGAGTATAATCAGCTGAGGCATCATCCTATCATACTTTTTCCTGTATAAATCAAGTTTTGAGGCTTTGTCTCCAAGGCTTTGGTCGAATGGTAATCGAAAATGGGGTTACCATAGCTTTAGATGGATGGACATTTTTATGATTGTAGCGAACTACGGGCGCAGTCTCGACATCTTCATGCAGCCTTTGTTCCCTGTACTGAGTTCGAACTCTCTATGAGCATTCTCATGCCGTTCATCAGCTCGCCTGGAGTCGGATTTGCATAGCGTGATTAGTATGGCACAATTTTTTTGTAACATTACTTCTTTCTTCCACTGTGTGTGATTGGCTCAGGAGACGCCAGGTCCTTGCCGTCATTGATCTTGAGACAACTAAATAGAGGAAATCCGGACTGTGATGATTTTTTAGACAACACAAAAAGGAAAAAAGAAAAGAAATTCTTTTTCTGTGCCGTTTCCTGCGAAGGAAAAGAGAGAACCTTCTTGCTGCACGCAGATAAACTACGGGGACGCTTATGTCATCTCAAAAGTGTAACGCAGTAGCATTAGATTTAAGATTTGTCACAGCCTCTGTTTTTTTAAACTTCTCAGTGTGTTTGTGCATTTCTGTGGAATTTTCGGTCGATCAACTACGATATTCAGAATGCTAGATCCAGTAGCAGGTATCCGCTAAGTCTGACAGTGGCGAAATTTGCATTTGCCGTTTTTTTCTGATTATTTATCTGGATTTTTATCTAGGTTGCTGTCTGAAAAGAAGGTTGCTCAGTTTCCGCTGTGCAGGTTGTTTGCGCTGGGCAGGATGACGGAACAAATTCACGTGACCTCTCTCAACCAGTCAGAGAATTTTGTCTTGCAAATCGGCGCGATTTTGGTGCGACCATAAGCTAATGGTACCGCATTAACGGTCACACTGCCAGAACTCCATTTTCAAAACTATTGAGAGTTTACTGCCGGACAACGCACATAATAGTCTGATGATAAAAGTCGTGATTTGAGAAATTTTGATTGTTTTTATTATAAATTATTTTCCCGACGGGAACAAAATTTTTTTCGTTGTTGCTTTTGCTTCAGCGTTATACATGCGCAGTTATTACTTGGTATTGCCCTGGCAGTGTTTTATAACGAAAGATCTACTTCACGACCAAAGCTGCAACCACCGGGATATTGCTGATGCCTTTAGCTTGGCCTTGAATAAATAAATAATTAAAATAAATATTGCCGCGACTGGGATTCAAAACCGCGGAGGCGGCGCAAGCAGATCAGCTTCGCTGGTCACTGCAGGAGAGCACTGTGCTATCTGTTGAATTTTTTTTTTCAGCATAGTAATTACTACTTGAGGTCATGTACGTTCAGAAAGGGTATATATACAGATTATTTACAAAACACGCCGCTAGTGACGGCACTTCACTTCCAAGACAGAAAACAACACAGCTAAAAAGGTGGCAACGATAGACACCGCCTCAAAAGAGGAAACCAGTACGGTAGAATGCCCCTTTCATCATAAAGTCCCTTAGTTGGAGCATCATTTGACTGAAATGGCTTCTGGCTGAAACAAGAGGTTCAACGTTGTGGTCCAGCATGCGCGTTTTCGATAGGCGATGGAGTACAATGAGGGAAAACATTTCATATGGTTTGTAATCAGGTCGAGTTGTTCAAGGTAACGAACACTAAGAATTTAAAACAAAGTTTTTATTTAGTGTTCTCCGCAACACACCCCAAAACAAAATTGAACCCTTGCTGTTAATTAAAAAGTGTCCAATAGTATGAGGTCCACTGCATAGACGGCAGTTCACAGAAAGCACAAAAATGTTTTTCGTGTAGAGCCACGGGTTAACAGGTAGAGCTTTGGCATGTAGAAACGTTTTTCTACATGCTACCACTGCAGCCGGTCATACCTCGCGTTAAATTGCAACATAATCTAGCGCTGATGATGATAATGATGATGATGAGCCAGGATGTATGGCTGATACAAACGCACACATGGGCAAGGAGAGGAGTAATTGGATAAATTTATGACCAAGACTCGAAAATTTGGATTAAAAATGGAGATAAAAAAACGGAACTGAAAAAGCTGTAACTTCACAATCGAGCAGAGAAATCCACCTGATGTAATTATATATCCGTGAATAAAATCGCACACTGGTTTCAAGGCATATCCCCCTGGTGTTTGCATCGAAGGAGAGGAGGATCGTAATAGATAGAGGTAGCCCCAGTCAAGCGAGGGAGATCTCGCGCTTTGCATTGCACATCGTCGTCTTCATCAACTTCCAGCTGCGGCGCGAAGGAACCAGATCAGCTTAACCACAATCAGAGCTTAACCTGAGTCTAATATCGTCGCCAGACGTGCCTACCTTTTTTTTTCACGGCGTTCGGCTACTTCAAAACAGAAGCTCGGGATTTCATCCTGAGCCTCTTCACACCTTCTCGTGAATACCGTGGCAGCAACGCCTACGATCCAGAAAGTGCAATAAAATTCTGGACGCGGCGGCCACATTTCACATACACGAAGAGCGAAGGGGGACCGTGGGCATGCGGTGTCAATGTCAGAGAAACCTTCTTCGTTAAAGTTATTCTGGACCAATTTACTACGGTATTTCTTTACCTCTGCCTTCTTTTCACTCCCGCATTCGCCCCTTCACTCACCAAAAGGGGCAAAATGAGAATCGAGAACATAATTCATAGCTATGTCAACTAACATCAGAATGCAAGTTCCGAGGCTTCTCTGAGCACATATTGTTACGTGACGGCAAGCAGGTGAAAGCAGGACTACATGACAGACGGTGATGGAATGATTTAATGGCGGTGGGCCTAGCGCGAGCGCTCCGTGCCACGCTACTGCCCAGTTTGTTGTCTTCGAGTCCGTGACAATATGTATTCGCCTGAACTATGGGACATTGTGGCATAGCTGTTGCAGCCACCTAAGGTGTAGTACAAACCACTATAGTCGGATCTAGCGTAGGTATCCTAGTTTCTCTATGTAATTCCGTAGGTCGAGCCATCGAACGCTCACAAGCTCAAAGTTATTTGAGGTTCAGTTGAAAAACTTAGAGAGCACTGCAGACACTGCTATGGAGAAATGCGAATGCATTTGTGTTTGCCGCGATGTTGGCGGCTCCTAGTCGACTTTGGTAGCACTTTTCCATATGACGTAATAAGAAATGTTCTAGAACTATTTGAAAACCTGCATATCATCCTACTTCTCAGACACCGACATTCAGACCTAGGTTTTTGTTTTACTCTAATTGGGTGTATGCGTGACGTCATCAGACGTATGGGATCACGTCCCACGAGTGTGACGCAACAATGTCTCACTAGTTAGCCACATGGTTATTCTCGTTAACCAGTACAATTATGTCCTTCAATTACGCCGATAATTAGCATCATTAAGTAGTGTTAATTATAACTCTTAATACAGTTTGTAATTACTGACTAATGTTAATGACCAATTTCTAATGACTCTGACTCGATATTGTTTAATCACTCACCTTATATACTTCACCACACCACTCTTGCTTTCATGTTTTGGGCACATATCTTGCGGACATTTTTTGTGGACGCATCCTGTACCGACATAGCCTAGTAATGCTTTCGCATTAAAAACATTTGACGGCGTGTACTCCTGAGTACCCAAGCAGTGGCCAGGGAAGTTGGTTTGGGCTGTATATCGCAGGCCAGTTCATAGTCGCGGTTATGTTCCATTGAATCCTGTTGTTCTGTGGCCACGATCGTGATTTGTCATTTTTATCGTGCAGCTTGTGCGACCGTAAACGCGTCTCGGTGGGTGTGCAATTTTGCCCGGCCGCCTCTAGGCCATGACACAGAGGGGGAAGTAGTAGTAGTAGTAATAATAATAATAATAATAATAATAATAATAATAATAATAATAATAATAATAATAATAATAATAATAATAATAATAATAATAATAATAATAATAATAATAATAATAATAATAATAATAATAATAATAATAATAATAATAATACAATATTAATTGGTTTTGGGGAAGGAAATGGCACAGTATCTGCCTCATATATCGGCGGACACCTGAACCATGCCGTAAGGGAAAGCATAAAGGAGGGAGTGAAAGAAGAAAGGAATATAGAGGTGCCGTAGTGGAGGGCTCCGGAATAATTTCGACCACCTGGGGATCTTTAACGTGCACTGACATCGCACAGCACACGGGCGCCTTAGAGTTTTGCCTCCATAAAAACGTAGCCGCCGCGGTCGGGTTCGAGCCCGGGAAGTCCGGATCAGTAGCCGAGCTCTCTAACCACTGAGCCACCGCGGCAGGTAGGGGGGAAGGGCCAACGCCGCTTTAAGGACTGGCCTTTGTAGGCCGGATGGGGACAGCAGTCGGTCGCACCGGGGACTTTGAATCTTATGACGGAGCCCGTAATCCGAGCGCTTTGGCAGCTGTGCCGCGCTGCGAACGCTGGTGTGGTGCGTCGTTGCCATGAGTGTTTTTCCTCGAAGGCGGCATGCGGGAAAGGGAGCAAAGCCGCCGTTTGCGTTCAACCAAAGAATGCATTACCGGGGCTTCGTTTCTTTATTGACGTGGACATAAAAAGAAATGTTGGTGCCTAATTGTGGCGTGGGCTACCCGTTTCCATATAATAAAATAAAAACATTGGAAATGGTGACACAACGCTAAAAAAAGTACAGCTACAGAACACGCATCAATCTCCCACTGCAGACCTCTCAGCCGCTAATGCCAATCATCTTTCGCTGATTAATGCGCTAAGCCGCGAGGTTCAGCGTAACCATTTTTTATTTGTTTAAGGCCGTAAGTTTGCGGAATAATTAGATGGCCCATAATATCCAATAAATGAATGCAACGAAAGAGAGAGAGAGAAAGACAATCGGAAAGGCAGGGAGATTAACTAGGCAGCGCCCGGTATGCTACCCTACACGTGGGAAGGGGAACTTAGGGAGAGATAGAAAAAGGAGAGAGCAAAGGGAGATGATCACTTTTCCATATGTCCGTTGGCCATTACTTGCAGGGTACACAGGGCACACACTGATAGTTCGCAACCTTGCACTCAGTCCTGAGTCCTTCAAGAACTTGAAAAGCGCCTTCAAAGCTGTCCTCTGCGATGAAGGCTTGCTCCAAGGACCCAGAATCTTGGCTTCAGTAAGGGGCCGATGATCTGAACGGCGGAGTGTTGCAGCCAGGAGTGCACGCTCACGCGTAAACCGAGGTCAGTTACAAAGAAGGTGTTCTATAGTTTCGTCGCACCCACATATCTCACAACGCAACAAAAAAACTTTCTACAAAAGTTATTGCATGCCCTCCAGTGAGGCAAATGGCAAATAAAAAAGGACAAAAGCTTTACCAGACCCAAATTTCCGACCAAGTGCACCCGAGTGCGACCGCATGACTATGGGAGGCACATAGAGTCAGTGGAAGATTTTTTTTATTGATTCTAGAGGCGCATTCTCTACAGCGCCCCTTTTCGGGCAGCACACAGCCCTGGGTGAGGTCTAGGATCTGGGTTGGTGGTGCTTGAGGATTCGGAAATGACTATCTGGACGCCAGGCTTGTTTTTTCTTTTTGTTTGAGCACCATGGCAGCTCTTGTCAAAGTTGGGCCCATCATTGAGGTAGTGAAGACACTAAAGCGTGCAGAGGTGTGTAATCCTGGCAGAGGGAACCCTGTGATGCATGTGGCACAGCGAGAGTGTAGCTCAGGGCAATGAAAATATGTGATGTCGATATTTGAGGCAGCGAGTGCATCGCGGTGTCTTGGGTTAGTGGGGGGAACAACATGAGGCCACGTCTCTGAAAGATTGTGTGTATGACGTAGGAGCCTGCAAAGATGGCCAGTATGGTCTCCATAGATCCCATCTTTAGGGAGTACAGGAATTCGGCCTCGTAACATTCAAGGTCGCGCATCAGCTATGAAGAGCAAAGCTGTGAATTACATCTTTGCATGAGTTCGGCGGCGCCATAACGTGCGTGCTGACGGCATCAGGTTCGCTTGCGAGGTAGATTCAAGTAATTTGCAGGAGGCGCGGCGCAGTGAGGACTGTAAGTGCGTTCCGACGAAAGCGAGACGCTGTTCAAGCTTTGTTTGGAGCGAAATACCCGTCTTAGCTGAGGGTGCGGTAGACATGCTGGCTGCCGTGGTGGGCATATGGCGAGCAAGCGGCCCTCCGCAGCAGCCCTGCGAGCGCAGCTGTCCTTGCGAGAATGACATCTCTACATCTGCCAAGAGCCGCAATCACAGCCATGCCCAGCTCATCTCATCTTTCGAAAAAAAATTGTAGAGCTTGACATAATTAGGCATAATTCTTAAGGTTGTGCCAAAAATAAAAACAAACAAACCAAAATGAGCTGGCATCTACTTTTTGAAATCTTGCAGTGTATTGATGATCTTCCGAAGCAGCACAGGAAATCCGGCCAATACTGGAAATGAATGGTTTTAATCCGGCCCTTTGTAAGAATGACCTTGCCAATATACTTCCAATGTTGGGCTGATTATCTGTGCTGCTTGGGTTAATACGTCTTGAACTATCAAAAGATCTCAGAGAAAAGTCTAGTCTCTCCATATGCGCGAAAATGGGACTACGAAACCTTTCGCACACTTCACACATTTCGTAGATGAAGCGGAAATCACTCGTCTTAGCGCGAAACGATAGGATATCACAAAGCTCACGAGCAATGCTCGCTGCAGCGTATCGCTCACGAAGAACCTTCCATTTCCCCGCGCAAAGCCATCGTGCAACCTTTTACGGTGCCGCGGATACTTACGTACCGCCTCGTGATCAATAGGGCAGCCTGAGCTCCGCTAGTAATGGCTCCATCGCTAGGCGGCGCAGCGCAGGTCCCGCACTTCGTCCTTGGGAGTCGCGGAGCTTAATTACGCTCGGAAAACACTTCCTAGACTGCTGACCGTTATCGACGGTCTTGATACGATGCAGCCATGCCCGCTTAATTAGAAACAGCCGGAAGAGCCGGCGGCCGACGTGGCCCTCTGCTCTCTCTCTCTATCTTGCCTTGTTTTCTTTCTTCCGCTGATCACACGCCTCGTTAAAAATTTTATGCCCTGCGCGGTCAGCTGAGTGAGTGCTGGCTCCAGCGCTGACGGTTTCCGAAATTTGACTGCGGCGCAAAATGGTGTGACAGCCACCAAGAGAAAGAGAAGACAACGGAAAGAAAAAATAATGGGAAGCCGCTTATCACTCGAGTATGGGAGTATGCCTTAAGCGTAATCGGTGTCTGTTGTTTTTACCGGCATGAACTCTGTATTCATTAGTGGAAAGTGCGAGCTTTGCTGAGAAAAGCAAAAAAAAAAATCAGGAAACATAAATATTATTCTTGGCGTAAAAACGTTTACGAACGAAGGGCGTTATTGAAGCGGTAAATTAATTTGAAGGGAAGCCTTCGAAAAACCTTAAACGAGTCGGCTGCTAAGTGCTTGCGCAAAACTGGTGTTAATAAGTGCCCAGGAGCATCTACGTTCGGGATTTTGATTCGGGATTTTAAAAGAAGAAAAACAGGTTATCGCACACTTTTTAGAAATTGGTCTTCACGCCGCATTCTCTCGCAATTTTAGGATCAGGGTGTGCCCTGTGTACCCTGCAAGTAATGGCCAACGGGCACGTGAAAAACAGATCTCCCATTTCTATCTCCCATTTCTATCTCTTCCTCCGTTATTCTTCTCACGTGTAGGGTAGAATGCTGGGCGTGGTCTAGTTAACCTCCCAGCCTTTTTGTTTGTCTTTCTCTCTCTCTCTCTCTCTCGGCAAAAAGCGCTTTTATTGCAAGGTCTGGTTCACACTCCACGAAAACGTCAAACGTGGTGCGCTTATTATTAACTGATAGCTAAACAATCCTGGTCTATGACCCGGGTTTACGCCCACTGTTTTTTTTTCTGTAGTTAAACGGCAATTTAAAAACATGACTGGGCTTGTAAGTTCTGCAAACGTTACCATCGAAATGACAAACACGCCTCGACTTGACACTCCGCGTTCACTCAGTGGAGTGGAGAAAGCAGTTATTCCTGCACTCGAGGGACGGTTTCCGAAGAGAGAGAGAGAACTTTATGGTCAGGAAGATGGTGATCGCCTTGGGTTCCTTCAGCCGCTCCATGTTGCCGCCAGTTTAAGTCTGTCGGCGACCACCTGCTCTCTTGCCGTGGCTCGCGACTGAAAGTCCGGGTCCGGGCTCTCGAGAACAGCTTCCTATTTTTCAAGCGTGGGAGATGTGACTAGATCTGCCGAAGGCGGATACTCCGTGCAGTCCCAGGTTATGTGTCAGCATCCGCATTGTACGGACAATATGGATTTAACAAATCGAGAAAGATAATGGAATACGTCCACGGTTTTGGCTACGGCCGCGTTTGCGGCCCCCTCCATGTGGTAGCTTGTGGAGCTCCTCGAGGAACCTTCCTCCGCCGCGCTTTCTACGAGGAAGCGTGAACGTCGTATTGGGACAAATTAAAGACTGAAAGTTGGCTTTAAAAGGGGACGTCCGTATTTATTACAGTGAGATGCCTCCACATCGGCGTTCACAGTTCTGGAAAACATCTTTTGCGAGCTGCATGAACAAAGCAGCAGGGAAAAACAGCCGAAAACGCTTTCGCGTTTGAAAACTATCACCGCCGGCGACGTGGCATCTACACGGGGTGTTTGGAAACGGTACGAAAGAACAACTGTTCGGTATTTGTGTTAAATTTATTCCGCCCGCGGGCGGGCACACGTGGGCGTGCCGTAAAAAATCACCTGCTTCGATAGGTGGCGCGCTGAAACTCATCAGCCCGAAGAAACGAAATGGACTGCTCACCTGCGAACACCGCTTGCCGGTATGAAGCCAGCTGGGAGGCGTAGTTGTTAAAGCACTTGGAAAGCCTTGCCCTTCCGCCTGTCACGAACACCCTTCGGTGGTACGAGAGAAACTAGCCGCTTCGTCGGCAGCGTCGGGCGCGTTTAAAGGCTTATTTACCCCGAGGCGCGGGATAGGCCATTGATGCGTACAGCACGGGTGCTCAACGCCGCCTGTGGGGCACTCAGCTGATGTTGTGTATTACGCCGCGTTTCCCTACAAGTGCACCCTAGTCTGCAGAGACATCAAAAGACGGGTAAAGAGCGAGCTGACGCTAAGTTGATCGACCCGCTCCTCATCTCGGCGGAGGGTGGTTTCTGAAACGTTGTTCACGTTGCCGGCGACGACTTGAAATTTGGCAGCGCCGTATAAGCGTGGTGCGAGGAACAGGCGCTGCATTAGTTTGCTTTGGTTTAGGTTTAACATCTCAAAGCGACGCAGGCTACGAGGAATGCCGTAGTGAAGGGCTCCGGAAATTTCGACCACCTGGGGTTCTTCAACGTGCACTGACATCGCACAGTACACGGGCCTCTAGAATTTCGTCTACATCAAAACTGAACCGCCGCGGCCGGGATCAAACCCGCGTATTTCGAGTCAGCAGCCGAGCGCCATAACCGCTAAGCCAACGTGACGGCGAGGTATTGCATTGGCGGGAGCGATTGATCGATTATGTGTGCTCGGTGTCAGTGGTAGGCACTCCTATTAAAGGACAACCGCGGTTCTGTTCGCAGAACAATATCTTGCCACAAACTGCGGGTAGAATGGAATAGGGCTGCCACGAAGGCGATGCTTCGGTTGGGTGACACGGCTCCCTGCATCCGCATCGTATGCTCTTCCGTGAAAAGTTTTGGTTTACATGTACAAAATTTACGGGTACAACGATTTGGACAAACGATTAGTTTAAGGGTTCAACAATACGATATTCGCCATGTGTGCAAGAAAACTTGGTGGTTGAGGAGCCCTGAAGCTAGTGTCGGTGCTACCTGGAGATTCTCGAGGAAATCCTTTAGGCTTTCCTTGTCTCCAGGAGCGAGTGGAGTGAAGGTTGGTTTATGAAACCAGAAACAGGACTCGGGGGCAGCTTGGAGAAGAAGTTCGAGCCCAGGCGCGTTTGTGAATTCGATAATTAGTCACGAATATTGCTTCTAGAGCCTAGATTTAGTGTTTCTCGGTACAGCAGTAGACTTATAAGTAAAAAAAAAAGAGGGGCAATTTTAAAATGGTGCCTATTTTTGTGTGTAGCCTGGAAAACAAAGAATGACGGCCAGGAAACGAACGCTAAGCTGTCAATTGTTCTGGGGCTTCTTCTAGATAGTGAGTATTGCTCCATTTTGTTGTTTCAACGCGACAGCGTTAAAAAGCTCGTCTCACAGAAAAGCAGGTGTCGGCGTTGTTAGCGTTGTTGGCGTTGTAATACGTAACCTCCAAACAAAAAAACCTTGCAAGATGCGGGGAATCGAACCTAGATCTTTCAGATTGTGAGGCGAGTACGCGCAGAACATGCTATGAAGGCTTTTTTTTTCAGCATGGTATAGTTGGTTTGTACTGAATAAAATTGAACCCTGTGAATGCGTTGTCGTCTTTGACGTCGGGGAGTGTCTGTGTTTACTGATGCGTACATGAGCAATACCCTGGCAGCGCTGCAATGCGCTGCCGCGTTCCACTCTTAGAGGTGAAGATTAAGAGGCCCCCAATTTTATTTGCACGGGGAGTGTCTGTGTGTACTGATGCCTACATGAGCAATACCCTGGCAGCGCTGCAATACGCTGCTGCGTTCCACTCTTAGAGGCGAAGATTAAGAGGCCCCCAATTTTATTTGCATTGAAAATAGAAAAAAAAACTGTGACACATATGGTTAGTTGGAGAGTCAAGGTTAAGTTAACTGTGCCGTGCTCTAGTTACAACCCTATCAGGGCTGACTGTCTGCAACAGCTACGTCTTGCCCGGAGTTTTTATAATAATCAAACACCATACGTGCTAACGTTAGACATATCGGTTCTCTCTACCTCTCTCTTCCTTGTTCATGGGTTTAAATCCAACCAACTTTATGGGTGTTAATATGAAATTGTATCTGACCACTGCTTTGAACAGATTAGTTGCTGCGCTGTTGAGAGTGCAGGACTGATGTCCACGTCGGTAAACAGGTCACTGGCACTGTGAATTGACTGGCTGCGTGGGCTGTATACATGTACCCGAGTGCTTAAGCGGCTCACGAATGTATGCGTTTGATACTGCGTGAATAAAACAACAACAAAAAGCAAATAAATTGGATTAGTGCAAATGAAACGCAAAAACATTCATTCTTTCACTCCCTAACCTATTTCAATTTTGATTCTGTTGCAATTCGGATTCTTTTGTGAATATGATTCTATTATAATTCCGATTTTATTTTGAATCAATTCTCATTCTATTTCTATTCGTAATCGCATGTTTTATTCAGTTTTCGAAGTTATTTTTACTCCTTCTCATTTGTGCTAAGTCATTCTGAGTCAATCTCCTTTCCACTACAGGGACGGATTGGGGAGAGGGTGATGGATTGCATGTGGAGGAATCCCACTCACTCTGACGTCGCCGCCGGGCAGTTTTCGCCTTTATGGTACTGCTAATGCTATCTCCCTAAAACGACAACCTTACACGATGAGAAAAGCAAGGCAGCCGAAGGGTTTCGTCTTGGGTAACCGCTTCTCACTGATTTGTTCGGGCCACTGCGTCATTGGCATGCTGTTTATTTGGAGCCGTGGTCAACTGACCAGTACAAGGATTGCATAGGAAACAAATAGCCCTTGCGTATTTCATCAGTTTTTATTCTCGGTCGATGATGGTGATGCAATATATATTTTGCGTCGGCACCCCATTTATGAAACTGGTCCTCTATATCATCAATCTTTTCTCACAATTTTCCGTAACAGAATAAGACTACGTGATGCTTCATTGCACGAATGCCTTTTCCTACGCAATGCAGGCTATGAGGCCAGTACCCGGGTGTGTTATCTTACGACCAAGGCGGCGTCTCTTGCACAACTCAGACTTCAACAAATGAAAACCCCAAAACGCTGCAATACAATAATTATTTTAACGGTATTACGCATTAACTATTACATTCAAGCTCCTTCCTTTTTTATAGAGTCGTCGTGGGAGCAAGTAACCAGGAGTTACAAGGTTCTCGCGTGGGTGGAATGATAATAGCGGGGATTTTACTCACAAATAGAGCGCAGGAAAGAAAACTAAGGCCATAGATAATTTTCAAAAGTTGCTGAAAACTCAACAAAGTTTTATTTTTGGCAAAACTTCTTTCTTTAAATTCTGTATTTCAACGAAAGAAGCTCTGACTATGGCTGCATGGTTGTCATCTATAGCTAGTATTTCACAACTAGTTTAGGTGAAAAGAAACGTAGACTCTTTGGCACCCATCAACGTGCACAGGGGCACAAAAGCTGTGCTTTTGAGGAGCTGAACACTGACTACAAACAGGGCGCCTGCAGTTGCACACAACAGCTCTATTTGTAGAAGTATAGAGGGGTATAATATACTTAACATGATCTTTATCCACCTAATAAATAAAACGCTGGTTCTGTGGGCTCTGAATGTGAAAATAATGAACTTGACGATTTCAATATAACGTTTTTGCGCCCGTTTCGCGTGCTATAAAGAGTCATCAAGCTGAATTTATGATATTTGCAACTTAGTACTTGCCTCTTTTGTCTCCCACTTTTCTACGACCGAACGAGACATTTCTAATGAATCACGCTGTAAGTCACGATAATTAACGTAGGAATTGTGCTGGGGTTAACTGTGGCAGCTGGATTGCGCTGATTTTATAAAAGCGGGTCGTAGGTACAATTCGTGCATAGATGTAAATGAGCGCTTTAAACATTTGTTTCTTAATCTATTTCAAAGGATTTTACGAGTCGTTCGGAATGCTTGTGTTTCTTCTACATTATTCTTGATTCGCATTTGAGATAGAAAAATGCATCGATGCGATAGTGTTGAATTTAAAAATGCGTTCAAGATCTGGCGTCGGTGTGAATGAGAAATCCCGATTGGTCTAGACGGTAGTGACGTAGAACACCAGTTTCACTGAAAAGAAACAAAGGCAGTCATGCGGAATTCAGCAGCTGCCTTTTGGCTCTGAAACCGGGTGCACTGCCTCTACACCACTGAGAAACGGTTCTTCTTTGGCATGAATGGAGGCCTTCAACGAGCACCTGATGCCAAACAGTAGGCGAATTACATTACAAGAACACTGAGATAATTAGGGTAACTAATTATTGTCCCCGATTAATACGGACGATGATCTCTATTAAAGCAGTATGTGATGGCAACAAGTGCCTCGATATCTGCGAAAGGTTGCGCCGGGGGGCCCCCAAGCGACCGTAAAGACCCTCTAATGCTATTGTGTCTTACAGTTAAGGTGAACTAAGTATCCCCAAAGTTTTAGCCTGACGACCACAAAAAAAAATGTGTTCGTGTTCGTTATCTTCGTATTTTGCTGCTTTCTCGTGTTTTCTGCTTCTTGTTTGTCGCTACGACGGCATCCCTTCATTTTTTCTTCTTTTTCTTTTTTTTGTCTTTTCGTTTTCATCTACTTCCAAATATTCTTTCTTCTTTTCTTCCTACTACCTTGACATTTGGCTTGGCTCTTCGCTTGGAATGCTTTTGTTTAGCGCCTATCTGCTTGGACGCCAAGCAAAGGCAGGGAAAGGCAAGCCAACCAGAAGCAAAACAGACTTTATTTACACGATGGGTCTCAGTGGATTTCCATTAATGGCCGTCGACGTGAAAATGCCTAGATCACAACCACTTTCACTGCGTTGCAGTGGACATGCCATGGTACAACGATTTATTGGGCACTTTTGTCCCAGCTTTGTTCTTCGGGCACTATTTAACAATACGTGCATTGTTCACATTTTTCACTGCACAGTTTAAACAGTCTTAAAATATTAAGGTTGTAATGAAAGTGTCTGCAAATATGTGGGTGTGTTTTTTTACTTGGTTGCATGAACCAGCAATTACCGCTGTAGCTCAAGAGGATATGTTATAATATAGACTGTGAATAACACCCCACAAACAACGTACAGATAAAGAAGACAGGAGCGCTGTCGCTTGTCTATGAGCTGCTATTCACAGTCAGTATGTACCAACTAGGTCAACTCGACGTCTTACTGAAGTAAAGTATAGACCTAAACTCTTGAACATAATAGTCCTTTCGGCGGCTTTCCCCCGTTGCTTTAAATTGCCTTTAGTTGATTTTGGCGGGCATTAAAAATAATTCGTTTAAAGCGGCATTTTTTTTGGCTTAACCTCACTCAAGGTTGAGAACAGTGGTTTTGGACCCCACTTATGGCGTGCACAAAGGGATTTTTCAAAAGAAATATAATTATAAGACCCCATTCTTCAGGATAAGAGGCTCTTGCTGGGAGGCTGCAGTCTACTTGAACGTTGAAAAAGCTATAGAATGTACGGGCGCAAATACCTGTAAATGGATTCCTTTTTCAATCCATAACCTCTATTTGGTTAGCTATCATAGCCTGAAGACATTGCTTTGACTTAACTGGTTTATTTTCCCGCGCACTGTTGTTAGAAAGTGCAGGGAGGCTTCGGTCTGGGACCCAAATTGAGATGTAACAAAATTTTCACTTATCAGTGCAGTCTACAATGTTGCGTGCACATTTTTTGCAATATTAGCGTTGACAAGTGTAACAAGGAAGTAATTGCTCATTGGCATCCACCCAAGCGCAGAGATACGACTACAAAGGAAAGCTGTACAGCTTATTGCTGGCTTTATCTGAGGTATTGTAGTGTGATTTTTATTTATAGGGATTAACGTTCCAAAGCAACTCAGGCTATGAGCGATGCTGTAGAGGAGGGCTTCGAATAATTTCTACCACCTGGGGTTCTTTAACGCGCACTGATATCGCACAGTACAGCAGCCTCTAGCATTTGGCTTCCATTGAAATGGTATCACCGCTAGCGGGATTGAAACCATGCCTTTCGGGTCAGCAGCTGCTATTGTGAGTTCTTCCGTTTTATTCTTTAGTATGAAATCTAATATCTGTCACTGAAACCAGGGGTAAGATTTTCGACTTAAAACCAACAATAATGCTGCAGCGCGTATAGCAAGCCTGAAAGAAGTGTCGGGCTAGCTTCTCACGTTGAATATAAAAAGAAAAGCAGCCGTTACTTGTTTCGGTTACGCTCCAGAACAGCTAACAGAAGTAATTCGACAGACTCGACCCGTAATACGTAGGTGGTTTGGTTACTCTATATTTATACTGAGTTCTTTTGTGCGAATGAAACTTTGTCAGAGTGCATTTGATAGCAGGAGTGTTACTCAATCACAACATTCCTTGTGCAGTCTTTCGAAAGTAGAGTTTTTTTTTCTGCCTACAATAGAAATTTGGAACTCCCTTTCTTTGCCTACTGGTGGCCTACTTTTGAAGGAATTTTTAGATTCTGTTATTTGTTCCTGCGATTCTCTTACTGTGCGATCATAGTATCTCGTATGTTGCTCATTGTTATAATTTGTTTGCGCACTTTTTTTCTGTTTTACTGCTGCCTCAGCCTTATATGAGGCTGCAGTTCGTATAAAAATTGGTTAAAGAAGTCAGCAATTAAAAATAAATAAATAAAATAGATTTACCATGCGAATAACATTTTCTACGATTTAAAATTAGTAATCTACAGTCAAATATGGTCACTTAAACATTTTCTACGATTTAAAATTAGTAATTTACAGTCAAATATGGTCACTTCACATTGTACTGTTAAATTTTAGCAAGAACTGAGCCGGAACTTTTTTGTATGTGTGCTGGCAAAGTTCGATCAAATCGGCTTGACAGGGCGGGAATTACTTTAGCACACATATTAGCAAAACGTTACGACCAACTTACCACATTGTAGTGAAATGCCACTTACGAGTTCCATGCACAGCAGAAAAATAGTATAGAATTGATGTCGTTAAGGACACCTAGTGGTTACAATACTCTTCGATATTCTTAAGGATATTGAAGGCTTTCGCATCACAATTATTCGGAATGACGGTTTGTCAAGTGTAAGCCTAGACGGCCAGTTCTGCCACATTGTCCGCATCGTCCTCAGCGTGGATGCAAACAAAGCTGCGCAGCCCGCATTTCGTGAAATCCTTTCGCCTGCGATCAATGAAATGAGCGCAGCGCCTTGTTTCATGCGCCCAGATTCCTGCATGGAAAGCATTCACTCTCGCTATCCGCCGACTGCTCTGCTAATGATCGGCAGTCAAATAACGGCCATGGACAATTGGCTGCTTTCTATAATCGACTTCTCCCAACCGTGGAGCAAACAGGGGCTCGTTAATCAGACGGTGCGATGAATTTAACGAACCGACTGCCCATTTGTCACGCCGGCGACATTACCGACCGACATATGTCTCACGGGTATTTCTGAAAATGCATATTTGGGGAGCTCCAACTAAGGATCATGTTGACCGCTACTTCTTCGCTTCCAAAAAGTTTTTGTATAAAATAAGGTTCAGCCAATTCCTTTAGCGAAAGCTTCCACTGCCCCTTGGGCATAGATAAATGTGTAACTCTTGCCAAGCTCTGAATTCTAAACGATTCATTGAGTTCCTTCCGAGATGTTGCACGTATCTCTTTAACTTTTGAAATATATTTTTTTTTCTGACTGTTTTGCCCTTTCAGACGAGAACTGCCATCGGTATCATATCAATTGTCTCTTAAAAAAGCTTAACTTTAGGGGACACCTGTGCTCCGTGTTGAGGGTATGGCGCGATTGCGTCAGCAGCCTAAGTTCTTTTTTACGTATCACTTCGCGGACAGGAATACGATTTTTCTTTCACCATCACATAACGAAAGAGTATAGTGCGATAGCATTTGATATCTCTCTCGCGCAAGTATTCCTTCTCTGTATCCTTTGTTCTGCCTACATGCCTATGTATGCGGATTTGGTCATTCTCGACTTTCCATTCATAGATTACTGGGAGTCCTCATACCACACCTGGCACAAGGGTGCAGCGGTTAAGCGATGCGCCTCCGCCATGGCAGGTTGCTTTTTTAAAAACAGCCACCGGTGCGGTTTGTGAGACCCACGTCGCTTTCCCGGGCAACCTCTCGCGACCAATCATTAACTTAACTGCCCCATGCCACGGCGCGCAGTTTGCTCACAATCAGGTGGGAAAGTTGGCACCAGTAACAGTGGGCAGGTGGTGGTGACGTCAAAAAGAGACGTGACCTATGTGGCAAGTGGCCCACCTGCTTTTCACTTACAGCGCCGACACTGACGACGCCAGATTTTCTGCAGAATGCTCAGATGTAGGGCACGTTAAAGATCCCCAGGTTGTCGAAATTATTCCGGACAGCCCCACAGCGGCGTCTCTTTCTTCCTTTCTCATTTCACTCCCTCCTTCACCTCTTCCATTACAGCGTGGTTCGGGTGTCCGCCGAGATATGAGACAGTTACTGCGCCACTTCCTTTCATAAAAAGCAAAAACAAATCAAAACCAAAACCAACACGATAGCTCCTGTAAAGCTGTAATCTTACTATGAGTGTGCTTGCGGGTGAGTGCTCCTCACACAACAGGCTACAGAGGAAAACCAGAACAACTATTCTCCTCACATAACAGGCTACAGAGTAAAACCAGAACAACTATGCCTACAAAAGGAAGGTCGTCTGTAAGAAAATTATGATTTTTTCATGCTTCGAAAGAGCATCATAGAGAGAAAACACTCTGGCAAAGCTTGCAGATGTCGTAATGGCGCGCTGCGATGTACTCGCAAATACAACAGATGGTGCAATTTTGGAGAGGATTAAATACAGGAACACGTAGCTACAGAAAAAGACATCGTACTACGTGAGCATAGCACATGAGCGAGAACCAGAAAACAGAGTAAGAAAATCTACTAGGAAAAAGTAGGGGCTCACAAGGCAGACTTTATGTGTTGGTCTTCGAACAACCCGTCCAGCATGATCTTTTGGCTATATCAAATACGCAGCTTTCGTTGTCACCTGCTGCACGACACAACTGCTCATAAGATGTCTACGAAGCTAGCTCCGAGCATTTAGCAAGTAAAATACATCAATAAGGTAAAATAATACCTAGAAAGTGCGTTCAGCCCTCGTTAAGGCCACACTATGAAGATATAGCAACGCAAACGCTTACCGAAGAAACTACTACACAGAATAGAGAAATGTTAATATGAACTATATTACAGCTAGTCCTCTATAACAAGCCTACGCTAGGTGTCGCCCCCCCCCCCCCCCCCCTCTCCCTTTACTCTTTTTTTCTCGCGCGGACAAACACATCCATATCCCAATTCTCTTTTTTTGCACACCATCGCACCTCCAAGATGGAGGGCGCTGAGTGGCAAAAGAGACGTGTGGATGTTTTCCACTTACGCCCCCAGGAAGCAAGGACACGTTGACACAGGAAGGGGCGAAGAAAGAAATGAAACAAGGGTCAAACCCAGTAGCGCCACTCCAGGTCAATAAAGAAAGCAAGGGAACAAGGGTGCCGGCAAACGGCGGTGGAAACTTTCAGTTAGCGCGAGCCCTGGAGAGAATCAGCGGGGCTGCTGGAAGAGGAAAGCCTTGGGGCAACAATGAGGGAGCGAGGAGCACAATCGCTACAGAAAAGAAACACTCCCATTGATCCCGGCCAGTACTAGGCGCTGGGCAGAAGCACGGAGCATCTGAAAGAAAAAGGGCCTAAATTATTGGGCTAGTTGCCTTGTCATCATATCACTGCGACATCGCGGCATTGCGCGGAACTAAAGAACAGCGGTCGAATGAGACGCCACGCACGTGCTCAAGCTCCGCCCTTTGGTGTCAGTGCAGGCTACTGTTAATCTGATTTAGAAAGAAATAGAAACGTAGAAAGATATACGCTATCCAGGAGGTCCTGAACCGGAAAATTGTCGGGTTTAGATGGGAACATCTTCTTCTTTGATGTTTTTGGCTGTTATTTGTTTTCAACACCTTGGATAGTTGCGTGGCCAGCGTCGATGATTTTCGGCCACGCCTGGTGTGTGCGTTGTAGTACTGCGTGTGGTAAGAGTGTATTTTATACCGTTTACTCTATGATAAATCATTGCTTATAGAATACCTTCATTTTATGTCATTGGGTTTTATGTCATTGTAGGCATTTCTGGCGTGTTCATTGCATTATTTGCATTGCGAATTGCGTGTGTCGTGGCTGTACTTTGTTACACGATATGTCGCCAGTTCCAGTGTTTTTCTTCCGCCATTTGAAAATGAATTGCTGGCGCCATAATCAGACATCAAAACCTTCTTTTGTGTCCACGCAAATAAAAAAAAATGTACTGTATTGCCGAAATTTTTGTTAGTCCGTAGGTAGAACTTTCTGCTTACTAGTTCGTAGCAGCTGTGCGAAAAACACGGACAGAAATTGCCCACTGAAATTAATTTTGAAATTTCTAATGAGCTGTATCGGCGAAAAACGCACTGCTGGCATAAAATACGAAGGCTTGAAATGTTTCTCTGGAAGAGTGAAAACTTAAATAGAGCGGTTAGTCTTAATTAGAAGGTAATGCAGGAATGTTGAAAAAAAGTGCTATAGAACTTTAAATGTAAACTGTCTTTTGTAGTCCTCGGATTGTGGGGATCATTTGTTTTCCATCAAGCACACCTACGCAGCATGGTTTACAAACGAGGGCTATTTTTGCTTAGTTCTGCGAGACATGGTACATATTACATAGCTTCAGGTAATACGATGCTGCACCTTGCGTATTCTACAGAAGGCGCATTTCTTGTTCCCAGAATCGGTTCCCGGGAAGGTTCTTTATATTAGCGCTAGAAATCGAGTGCATCAAATTTTCATTACGGGCGTTTAGGGCAAAAAAGAGTTTGAAAACGCCTGTGGTTTTATTTGCTCTTTCACACTACATTTTTAAGCACGCCTTGGCCGCAAAAGTTAAAAAAATTGCGTGAGTTTTAAACAAACATGACCGTTATACTAATTAGTATGCGGAGGAGAAGTCATGAATACTACTATTAAACGGCCGCCAGTTTACGGAGTGACAAAAATAGATTTCTGGGGAATTCTCGCTCTCAAATCATCCATTCCGAGTACTTGTGCAAGGATGCTTACTGCAACCTGAAATATGTGCGATTTTCGAATAACTGTTCTCAATGCTAGAGACGCGTGAGACAATCAGAGGGTTCCAAATCTTAATCACAGAACGTTGCTCAGCTTTTTTTTAAGCGAAAGCTTCACTACGCTAGGTTTTCAAGAGGAGAGCGTCAGTGCCGCCACGTGACAGATGTCACGTGGTGTCACGTGGCAGGTCATGGGACCCACTGACGTCATCACAATCTGCCCACCGTGGCAGGTGGTAATTGCCCCATCGGACTGCCCCATCGGCAGTGTGCCATGAAAAGTAAGCTTTCGCTTCTCCCCAGGGTTAACCAAAGTTTAAACAACAGCTAATTTTTTCTTACCTTCCCGCCGCGCGTATTACGGCTATAAAATTCCTCATAGATATTTTTATCCAGAGAAACGCCAGCGTCGCGATGGCGCTCTTGCCTGTTACACTGAACGTGACTCCACAAACCAGACGAATTGACGTTTGTGTTTGTTTTTTTTGTTGAAATGGGATTTTAGTGTAGGTACTCCGCCTTTCAATTCATAACTTGCTATTGAAAGCTGTGACAGTTAATTTGTGGTATCTCGTGCCACGGCTCGCCCTGAATATATAAAACTGCATTTCGACTGCACATATATTCCTTCAACTTTGAAAATAATTGTAGTCGCAAGTGACTGCATCACACATCGGTCCCAAAGACCTCCGATTCCTTATTGCTCATTGGTCGATGCTCGCATTGAAAGGGTACAAAGCTAGGGAAAGGGTAGAGCCGGCGCAGAGCTTTGTGCGCTTTTCTTCCCAAGGCCTCGGGATAAACGACCCGACTGCAGAGGGCTACAGCTGCTCCATTACGCGCGGCAATAAACGACGTCGACTGCGTACGACCCTGAGGCGGGCGCCCTTATCGGCGCCTTTACGAGCTGCCCAACTGGCGACTTGTCGTAGATCCAAGCCGCGGAGGAGAAAACAGCGGCTCGCAAAGGACAGGAATGCAGTGGCATTTGGTGCTGATGGGCTGATCATTACGCCTTCCCTTCTTCCCGGCTGTTCCCTTTCTTCGCTGCTCATTACTTCAAGGGCGACGTGCGGCGGTTACGAAGACGTCACACTATAGAAGGAGAGCAGCCTTTAAGAGGCAACCAACATTCAGTATTACAAGTGCAGCTAACAGTCCTCTCGATGTATAGCGTACAGTCATAGACAAATGTTTGCGGAATGCGGATTAACGGGAAAAAACAAGTCAACGAAAAGCATGGAAGCGTGAGGAGACATGCTTGTTCCATCTGGTAGAAGGAAAACATCAGACTGTCTAGTGAGGCAACGCAGAATTTAATTTTTTTCCCGTAAATTTGGAGCCCTCAAGCTTTTGTCCATGGCTGGACATTAGGAGATTAGGGCACACATCGTGCATACATTTGAAATAGGCATTGAAAAATATTTTTTTCCCGTAAATTTGGAGCCCTCAAACTTTTGTCCATGGCTAGACATTAGGAGATTAGGGCAAACATCGTGCATACATTTGAAATAGGCATTGAAAAATAGTGTTCAAACAAGCTGTCGTTGAAAAGAAACGAATTCAAAGAAGACCATTTCTGCAGTGCGTATCATGCACTCCATTGTATTTAATTTTATATACATTCAAGAGAAACAGGAATAAGCAAGCCTTAGAAGCAGAATTAGGGCGCCGTCGTGGGCCTAACCATGCATCTTGTCCCCCGAAGCGGGCCACTTAGGGAACAGCAGATTTTACGCTGCTTGTTCGCACGAAACGAGATGCACTGAATATCGAAGGCAAGGTCTAAGTTTGTAGTTTTGCGCACATTCTCGCCGCTTGCTGGGAATATCTAGCTAAGACTTAAATCTGAAATGGCATGCTGAAGTTTGGAGACACGTAGTTCTCATAAAAGCACTGCTCTCGAGAAATTTCCAATACTTGCTTTGATGAACAAGGACAACTTACTCTCGCAGGGTCCACGGCATTGAGTCTTCGTGCTCACGCTCTCTTAACTAGCCTTAGGCGTGCAAAAAACGTAACAAGTTAGACCCCTTATCAAATTTTTTGATAATTGAAAAGCCCACTCCTGAACACACGTAAGTTGCGTTCTTTTAGCGGCTATATTAAAAATAAAGCCGGTTACTGGCTGCTGATCCTCAACGTTCAAAATCATTCAGACACCGCGCAAACGAATTGGTTGCATTCTGCTTTAAGTGGTCACGTGCTACATCGCCTTGCATTGCGCTGTGTTTGAATAGAAACGTCCCCTGTTCGCGTATGCGACACGGTATATAGGGTCACGCGCACTGTGCCTATTGTCATATTTATAAGCTCTTCACTGAGCAACATGAATTAGAAATTGTTTTTCTCTCGCAGTTCTTGTCCTCGACTCATTCCTGCGACAAACGCAGGCACTCCCTGTAACGTGTTGAAATGGTCTGGGTTGATGCGAAGATAAAATAATGTTTTGTTCTTGTGCCCTTGAGCTGTATACGATTTGTTCTAATTATAAACATCGCCAGGGGCACGCATAATTAATTCCTCTTTCTCTTAAGTTACAGGAAACCGCAAGATAAAACGAGAAACTAAATTCGCGACTGCCGCAGAGCCGCCGACACGGATGTGTTGTCTCGCTGCTGTGGCATTACAGCGCAAAAAGGGCAATAGTGGAGGCGCCTGGGTGGATCTTCGAGGTGCCAGAGCGCCCATTATGAATCCAGCATGAGGCAAGAATTGAGGGTGATGTCGCTGGAAAACCCTCCGTGGAAAACCGCCGTTTATCAAACATGGAACAGCTCAGGTGTGTGTATATGCGCGCGCTTCGTGTGATCATTTCTGAAGGAACTGGGTCGGGGCTGCAGATGAAAGGAGAAGGACGAGGCAAAAGGAGGAGGGTAGCAGCTCATAAAATTGTTACGGTGATACATCGCTTGTAACAACTTTGGCGAGCGCAGATGGGTATTCCTCACCCAGCCTTCACAGAAACTGTTGGTTGGGGGAGCCGGTGAGAGCAACACCGCCAGCTAAATTTGTGTTTGGGTTGTACGACGACTGAAGTTGACACAAGAAGAAGATTAGAAAGGCGCCTTAGCACGACAAAAGCAAGGAGCGTCTGTGCTGGCGTGTTAGAAAAATACGCATGAGGAAAGTAAAGAGTGAAAATAATAGATTACTACCCACAGCAAAAAAATATATATTTATATACTTGGCAAAAATGTATTTTGAATACATTTTATTGATTTTACATTAATTTTGTGCTGCTTTTTTGTATAATTACGTACCAAAATGAATGCTTTCTAGGTGTCCCAGGAGTCAAACTATGAACATTGTTACAAAAATGCAAAAACTGTTACTTGTGCCCACTTACAATATTTCTAACATGTTAATAAATTCAGTTCATCTTAAAAAAAGGGCCACAAGTGGACTGTACTGCCCGAGGTGGATTCAAGACCAGAATTCTTGAACATACTTTTAATTGGGAGGCAACTGTGAAATATTGCAAGGCGCTGTTATGGAAATATTGAAAGTAATGGTCCAATCTTTCGATACGTAGCAAAATCTTGAGTCTAAAGTTTGCCCATTGCAAGTATGAAGTCGTTAAAACTGCCTTATAAAACCAATAGGCAACGCTTTTGACGATAGCAAGAGCGTTACGAGCAAAAATATGCAAGTCTGTCAAGGGGAGATTCATGAATATATATTCTTAAAGAGGAACGTTATGAAATTGAAACAGTTACGTTAATAAACAACTTCCCGTTGAAAATCGCTCTTGTCCACAATTTCTGGGTAGCTTAATTTGTTAGACGGCGGAACAAATCGCTGCCCACGAAGCGGTTTGGTCGAAGAGACTTTTCATCCGATGGCAATTGAAGCCTCATCCCTAAGAAAATCCGGCGTGGTAATAAAATTCTGTCATCGTTCAAGAAGACGACGACGTCACAAGGTGACGTGACGTTACTTAACCGCAAGAGACGTTACTAAAAAAGTAATAACCCCAAGCGACGACAGGAAACTGAAAGTGTTCTGACGCGTACAGTACTTGGCACCGCGAGAGAGGACACGTCATCTTTCCCGGTGTGGCTTTTGTGACTCAAAGACGATGGGCCCCCAAATTGTCGCACAATAAGCACGGGAACGATCGCATTCGAATCCGCGGGCGATATAGAACAGAACCGCTAGTCGCAACTGGCGTCAGGCGCCGGTCAGAAGTCGAACTGTCAACCATTACATGCCTGGGCATCTATAGGAAGCGGCCGTTCCTGCGAGACAGGGCACTTTTCGCTGGCAGGTTCAGGCCCGGAGGTGCCCGAGAGATATTTACCGATGTAATGCTATCGCACTGTCCACACGTAATGTATAACAAATTTCCCCATAGTTCTTCCAAGCATTTCACCTCAGAAAAGGCGAGCACCAGGCCGAAAGAAATATTGCACCCATTGGAAAATCGGTTGGAACCCGAGGGCACATGGGGATCGAGCCCGTAATTCCCGATTGCGAGGCGGATACTTCACCACAACGCCACAGCTTCAGAATGCTCCTTGGTGATTAGAAGTATCCAGAATTCGTACTACGAACGCTGTTCTGTTCCATCAATATAGTTAGAAAGCTTAGTGGAACCTGGGCCTACAATGGTGGTTGTGTGCCTGCTAGAAGTTATGATAAACGAAAATATGACCGAAAAGAAAGTGTTTTGACTGCTCCCGAAACACGACTTCGATCATTTGATAGTTCTACGACAGGTTGAAGTGCGCTGTAATTATGTTTTCGAGGAATACCCGTTTGTTAGAATTGAAGTATACTTTGGACGAATTGATTTCATAGACACGAAGGTACATTTTTAATTAATTGCCATCATGCTGAATTAGCACATATATTTATTCACGTGTTTCAAAGGTTATCGAAGGATGACTTCCAGTGATGTATATTCGACAATTTTGAAGAATAACTTTTGAATATCGAGCAAGGAATTTGACGTATCCATTTCCTACATATTTTAGTGAATTCATGAATACAAATTATGTTTAAAGCGCTACATAGATATCTCGCAGCACACTTTAAGTGCAACAATTTTTTTCTAATAGATTTAAACTATGTAAGCAGAAGTAAAGTTGTAAGATAGAGTTTCATTAAACTTCACTTTCTCTCTGAAAAACGAATGGTTTATTCTCCCGAAATTCAAGCGCAGTTGTGTTCTGACAGGCGGCTACAAATCGCAAGAATGTTTCTCAATTTTTATATTACGCAAATTCTAAGGCAAAAATAAAATACAGTCGCTGAACGGCCGTAGAAGTGTGAAAAATTTGAATTAAGAAGCTATGGAGACAGAGAATCAACACCAAGCCGTAGCATTTTCAAACTAGCAGGTTTATCGAGAACTATTCGCCTTTCACAACGTGGGGAAATAATTCCCCAAAGGTCGCAATTAAAGGCAGCGAAACAAATGTGATTCAATGGTTTTCTTTAGTTTCAGTGACAGTCGCCGTTCTCGGACTCAGTGTTATTTAAAAAAAAAGAAATAAAATCGGACAGGACTATAAAATTTGTGCGTACTGACAAGTGCTCACGGCAAGAATACGATGACAATCGAAAATACGATGAATACAATATTTCCTGTAAGCAGCACGATGTTCTCCTGTATATGCTGAAAACACAGAAGGCAAAAACATAAAAAGAAAAACAAGTAGAACAGTACAAGAAAAAGAAAGGAAATCTGCAGCTGCCTGTTTCCCTTTTTTATAGACGTAGCAAAGCAC